>NW_026623642.1:270692-275815 GCF_030028575.1 Malurus melanocephalus
TGAATTTGGAAGGGAAGTCTTCAAAACTGGGAGTCTCTCTGAGCAACACATAAATTATACAGATGTCTTCATCTTTTACAAGACTGACTGCCCAAGAAATGACTGCCCAATGGAAATCACATTATCTGCAACTTGCATCAAAAATAAAAATACTTAGTTTGCTAAATTTCTTTGAAATTAGTATTAAATGAGGGACATCTGGGTTGTCTTTGTTTACCCATTTCTCCATCGACACACCTGCTCCAGTTTAACTTGTCYTAACAAAGTGCAGCTGATTGTCTTTAGCAGTACCTGGCACCTGATTCTCTGTTAGAACCTGATTGCTTTCACTAAATCTGTGATAGCAGCCTYCATATTTGCTTCTTCTTCTCCTCTTCTTTAACTTTTATATTATTTCAGTTTATCAGAGATATTTASCAAATGCAAAATATCCTTAATTCTGCTTTCTAGAGTTGAACACAGAAATCTTCTACAGCAAATTAAACAATCACAAGAAGCATATAAGAAGTGCAATCAAAAAGGAATTACAAAAATAGCAGATTTCTTTCATTGTAATGTGTTCCCATAAGAATATGAGGTACTTATTCTGACAAGAATAATTTTCAGACTTTAATAATCTATTTCTATAGGGTTTGGCTCAATAATTGTAGAACACTGACATCTTCAGGTGGAAGAGCTATTGAAATACATAAATAATAGGATAGGCTGAATATAAACCACTCAAATTGAAAGTAATTCTTGAAACAGAGGGGTTTTYCTTCCAAGATTTACTAATTTGGCTCTTTTCTCTTTGAAAGAATGACACAGGATTCCAGAGACAGTTTCAAAATGAAAATACCTGCAGCCTTTCCAGTGTGTGATTTGAGTAATGTTTGAAATAGGTGTCAAAAGATATGAGGGTTCCTCACAAAATATCTTAAGTGTCAACAAAATCTACAGTTCTTTATTAAGGATTTGTTTATTATGGGAAAGCCCAAGTTTTCTAATCAATTTATAATTTTGGTACAAGTGGAAAAACACAGCTTTCTCTTAATTTCTCTGTTGGTTTCTAGCAGCCCTTTTTCATCATGTGCACTCTCAATATTTGGATTAATTTGACTCAAGTCAAGTAAACAGGCTAATTCTGAGTTTGTTATAATGACAAAAAAATATTAAAATGTTGTGGTCCTCTTCATAACTTCACTATATCCATGGAACAGCTAATATGCTTTTTATACTTCTCAGCACACAAATATTCACCTGTCATGGCAAGCAGGTGTTGTCAAATAAAATAGATTTTTCCTAATTAGGGCTTTTGGTAAATTTTATTCTGGATTTGAAGGCCATAATTTTATAGGACAGGAAGTGATGATGCTCAGATATATCAGTACTAGATGATTCAACCTATATAAGAATGTCTTTTGAAARCCTTTTGTAAAGCCCTTATAATTTTAAACATTTTAGTATTTAATTTATCTTGAAGTCACAGTATTTGCACAAACAATTTTTATTAAAATCTCACCAAGTGAGTGCTCATCTCTCTCTGAATAAAACCATCCTAACCCAAATATAGGAACATAAGGACACAGATATTGCAGCTGCCTGGTTAAACAGGATACTGTTAATGAGGAATTCTGTCAAATATTCTCCCTATCTGGAGTCAGTTCAACTGAAAGTTTATTTTTCCTCATGTGAATGACAGGAAAAGAATAAAATGGCAGAATAATGTTTTAAAAAGGCAATAAAAAACCAGAATACACATGTAATCAGTGCCCCTACATTTGTTCTAACTCATCTGCTCCTGAATGTTTTGCTGAAAGTTTGAAATCTGCAAAAGAAGGGAAAAGAGAACCAAAACCCCAAATCACACCACACTTTCATCTCTGCAGGTAGCTGAACACAGCCAAATGTTTCAGAGCTCCCTCATCCTATTTGTTMGGTATTCCTCAGGTATTTACTGATGATATTTTAGTAAATTTTAGTCATATATGAAGATGGATTTTAYCAGGATCCAAACTATTGGATAATCACAGTGTAAAGTTAGGGAAAACTGTTATCTATTTGATAATACATTTCAATAATTGAAAACAATTTAGAAGTTTGTGTGAATGCATGAACTGTATGATCAGGTTTACACAAGAAGGCTCAACTCTTATGTAAAAGCAAACCCTTTGAGCACCCATATGCCCACAGGACAGTGAGGAATGCCGATGCCCTATTTTGGCTCTAGAGGTCCTCCACGGGCTGCAGTTCACTTCAGTCCTTGTTTAGAGTTTCATGCTRCTGAGCTGCACCTGCAGTTTCTGTTCTCTGAACACCCGACACCTGCGCTCCCCAAAAAGCTGCTCACACTTGCATTTCAAAAAGTGCCCAGCTGGATGAATGTGGTGGCAGTGACTGTCATAGACATGTCCCAAACCAGCACTTGTCACTAACACAGARGAGTTAACAAAGCTTTAACACTCAAAGGTGCTTTCTGGTCCTGCCATGCAATTGCTCTTTTTGGCAATGACAGCACAAAGCAGCCTCTGCTTGCATCAACTCTGTTTGAKAGCCAGGGTGCCTGTGGAAAGCACTGAATACAGGTTGATGCYATGCTGCACCTACTGAGGGAGATAAATAAATTTAAATGGAAGTTCCTCTGAATTAATTTCAGCAGGAATACTCAACAGTACATGAAGCAAAGACAGGGGTAATGGGTGCAGTACAGAAATTTGCTCCCCACATAAAGACTGTAAAGCAGAATGTGGGAAATGCCTCAAAGATATCATTAGACAACTGCAGTTATTTGGTTATCAGCAGATGACAAAGTCTTTTTCTGCCACTAAAGCACAAGAACTAAAACAGTACCATGGGCAAGCTGCAGCAGCTTTCCTTTTAACTTGCTTGGCTTTGTTGTAGACATTCACCTGTTCCCCATCAGTAATTAAGTAGAAATAAGTGGAACAGATAATCATTATAAATGCAGTTCTAGTAACTTAAACTTGCTCATTTAAAGGCTTCTATCCAGTAAGATGGGGAGAAAAAAAATTAAAGGTGGCAAAAAAAGGCTTAATGTATACGGGCAATCTGAAGAGAACTAATTTAAAGTAGCATTTCCACTCWAATTCTCTGGAGTTTGTAGCTCCAMTCTCAAAGCACTCTTCGTTCCTCACTGACAAGTTGCCTCACTCACAGCTGCATGGCAGGAGTGCCACTGCAGACCTTTGAGTGCCAGTTCTGAGCTGCCACCAGAGCTCCTGCTCAGCAGCACAACACTCTCTACCCAGGAGTAATGATATGGGATGTCTTCCCTGCCATCAGCTTGGGAAACAGAATCTTGGAAGAGCAATGAACTCTTCCTGGGTCAGTGGSAGACTTTCCACAGGGCCCTGCTTGGTGGGTGGTGAGGCAGGCCTTGCTGGGCCTGTGTGTGCTGACAGTGATGATAATTGCAGCTTTGGCACCAGGGTAACCCAGCTCAGTGACACTGTCAATTATCCTTATCCTCCATCTCACCTTCCCCACCTCCAGCACAYGGTGCTCATGCAGCATCTGTAATTAGCTGGGAGGTACCTGAAGGCAGGGACTGTGTCTCTCGTGTATGAGAGCCTGCACACCAGGGTCCAGGGCTGATTTGTGGGCGTCACCGCAACACAAATGTAAAACTGATTGCTTTACAAAACACAACCCCTGCTTAAGAGATTTGAATGAAATGTTGTTTACTGGATGTCAAAGCATGTTAGTATTAAGAGCTGGATTTTATTTTTTAAGCAGATAACTATCAGATTCTCATAGCTATTTACTTTCAAGGGATACGTAAACTATTTAATGGATGACTGAAAGAGATAAAATATTATTCAAATAATAGAAACTATTTCTAAACCTTGTTTCCTTTTCTACTCAATTATTAAATTAYGCTCCACTGTTTCACTAGAAGATCCTAGTCCTAAGAACAATTGCTGCAAGACAGTTCAGTATAGTCTAAAATGCCAAATGYCTTAATGAAAATGTCCAMAARGACTGAATTATGCAGTGCATCCTCMATACAACATTTCTCCAAGAGTCTCAGTSCAGTTTAGCTGTATTGGCAGTTCTTCCCTCGCTATTTGTACATCTCCCTAAACACCACCACCATCACAAATCAAAAACAATCCCAGAAACAGAGGCCAGGATTGTTTTTRCATCATTCATTCAAGATTTCTTTCCCTTTTCTTTGCCATCTGGTTAACTTCCTTACCTGATGGATCAGGAAAATTAGCTGAGCTGTGTTTTTCTGAAGCTGTTGCTATTCATGCCTATTCAAATGAAATTGTAAATATATAAGGTATATAAAACAAAKGCACCAAGTGCTGACTGAGGCCTGCAAAACCACAATTATTCAGATGAAAGCATTGATAGATTGAAAGATTAGCCCCTAAAAATGCTGCAGTGTGTGAAGGCCATRTTCTGTCTCCCAGAAGGTTTGTCAGACTGGCTGGCCCACAGTTCTCTGTGTTGCAGTACTCTGTAACAACAGGTCATTGAGAGTTATTTACCTTAAACAAATACTGGGAAACCTCTTCTAGCAACTGTCCAACATATGCAGTTGTTACCTAAAAGCAACTCTGACAAAGAATTCTGATCCATTTTTCACATATGCTCCTAAGAGAGCTTCAYTTCCTCTTACAGTTACACTCAAGGACACACCTTTCTTACCTAATTAGCATACAAAGGAGCCAGAACCTCATTCTATATTCATTTGAARTTAATTATCCTTACTACTTCTAAGAACAAAAGTTTCGTTTACTAGAAGTCTTTTGTTACCCTCAAGTATTTTGATTTGCTCAATTATTTCTGCMTTACAGAATACCTAAAACATTCCAAGCAATAGATTGTAAGACAGATCCAGCTCTCCTCACAAAGAACCATTTTTTTTCATAGCGTGGGGGTGTAGAATATTTGTGATGTTGACATTTGTGACTTGGTAAATACCCAAATGTATACTTTGTACCACACAAGCCTTCTCAATGAGAACTCGTACATATCTCCCTGTTCACAGGGAGCTGGAAAAGGAGCCATCCCATGTGAGAAGTGAAAATTTATAGCAGGGTAAGGCTGCTAAATCCAGATCTTCATGAGCAACCTGAGTAATCAGATTGCACAAGGGTGCTGTGAAAAATAAT
>NW_026623642.1:276265-434222 GCF_030028575.1 Malurus melanocephalus
TGCATTTGAGACAACACACACATGCTCTTGTATATAAGACAGAACTGCAGATTGTACTTAAACTTAATCCACAAGTATATGAAGCTTTTGCTGAAGTCTATTTTAAAATTCTGTGTAAACTGGCTTATATGCAACAATATTARTAGAGACTAATATGGCATTCATGTTCTTTCTGGAAATACAGGAAAAGATTTAAAATAAGCATTTAAACATATGAAAAGGACAACACTGCATAAAAACAGCTGCCATGTGTTTTCATGATTTTTATTAGGGGTTCAGCATCAAATTCCCCAGTGGTAGGTTCATGAATGCCTATTCCCTGACATATAGCTACAGGTCAGAATCTTTCCTCCCACATAATAATGCTTTTGGGATGGTTTATTACCAATTTTGCAACAYTCATGTTGATCAGGTTGCTGTGTTAGGTCCTTCAACACTTCTCCCACATGTACATAAATCARCCTTTATTCTTGGGTGGATGTACAGTTGTCCCCATTCTCTCAGACTGCTTTGTGACACATGGTCTGCTCTGACTTTTGCAAACACCCGAGATCTCCTGACACCTCACCCCATGACTTGTTGGTCTGCATCCCAGTGTGCATCACCTGAGCACACCCACAGCACACGTACACATTTCTGGCACTTCCAGCAGCTTTCTTCCCAAAGCAAGGAACATCCAGCCAGCTTAGGTGTTCATTGGAAGGTCTCTTAGTCAACAACATACACGACATTAAACAAATGATAATTTGTTTGGGTGAGTTGACAACATTTTTGAGGCATGTCATTCCTTTTCTATGACACCATTTAGATAAGGGAATTTGGGAGGGCTCGCAGATTCCGGATGCTGGACGCACACCCTGACAGCATCCTGACTTTGTGTTGTAATGTGACCTCATAATTTATTGTGTGCCCGGCAAAACAAACAAGTGAACAGCTCTCCAGACATGCAAGATGATGGAAGATACAATACTTGGAGGCCAGTGCATGACCTGGATGAGCTGGGAACTGGAATGCAGGGGTTTGCCACACAATGCCCCTGTGGACAAAAGCTGATACACCCAAACCTCTTTCAAGAGCCACTCATAACATTGCAGGTTGCAGCCAGTAAAAAAATCAATTAAAAGATTGAGAGCACCAATGCTATTGCATGATTATTTTAATTCTTATATGGAATATAGATCATGGGTTATAACTAGGTTGATTCAGTCACTCCCTACTTAAATCTAAAGGTATTGCTTGGTATTTCCAGAAGCATTTGTAATAAAACTGACTTTCCAAGCAGGACAGACAGGCATGCCAGATTACAAACTGAAGTGTTTTACTGCAACCTGCTGCTTTCTCTCGTGTCAGCACACTTGTATTTATTTTCTTAATATGCATTTAACATGGGGCTAGCTATGCAGGTTGAGTGTTTTTTTTCATGAAGCAGCAAAACCAACTGATGACCTTACTGGCTGGTTAGGTAGACAATACACAGCACTGAAGATCAGAATAAATACTTGATCTTCATATTGTATTTGTTCCYATTGTAGTTAGTTAAAGAGCATCGTGTCTGAACCCAGAGCGAAGCAGTGCAAGTTCAGCTTTGGCCCTTGTTTGAAAATGCAGGACAGTATCAGAACACAAATACAACAGAGGCTGAAATTTAGTACGACACTGCTGGGTCTGTGGCATCACTATTCTGGGTCCCTAAACAGCTGATGAAAATCAAGTATTTTTTCTTCGTTTTGTCCTTGCATCATGTGTTTTTTTCTGGTGTTTATAGGCACAGGTAACCTCAGTGAAGGGATATAAGTAATAAACTTGGTAAGTAGGTTAATGAAAGAAAGCAGAGGACAGACACCACCAGCTCCATGTCACSCAGCCAGGGTGACAGCCAGGGTTATTTCCAGCAGTTCAGGAACTGTGCAGCTGCAGAAACAAACTGCTCTACCTCACCACAGGGAAGTATGCAGAGGCAGGTGTGCTTTCCACTTGTTGCAGGACTGGATATGCACAGATTGCTGAGGTTAAGATTTTCCAAGGGAAAGAGACTGGAATACTTATCTCTTCCCCTTTGCCTTTCCCCCAGCATTTACCCATTCAGCTCCCTTGCCATGCTTATCAYCTTAAATTCTTAATTCTCTAATCTTTGAGAAGCAAATGGAATSTAATAAAAATCTTCATTAAATCAGTGGTTCAGAATATTCCATTCTGCTGACAGAGGAACAATTTATCACATTATGTAGACAACAAAGCAACATAGAAGGATTAAGAAAATCAAAACAAATCCTCAGATGACCATATGGCCTACACACATTTTTTGAGTTGATTTGCTCCACTCTGGGCACTGGCAGAGAGCTGTTTTCCAGGACACCCACTCATCTTTTTGTGTGGTGGAACTAAACAATTAGCTCAATCTCCACCATATTTAACATTTGTTTTAGGAAGCAGCAGAAACCTTTCACAAATGGTTACTACTGACTAGSACTGAGCTTCACTCCTACAACTACAATCAATACTTTTTCTTTATTTATTTCTTCCCCCYTTCTTTATTTCCAAGTTGAAACAAATGCCTTCAGCCTACCTGCTGCAATAGGCAGCTGTTTCTGGCTACTAAAGGGCATTTTAAACTGCACTAAAGAATACTGTCAAATGTGTGTGACTTATGAATCAATAAATCTGTCAAGATATCAAAAAGTGTAGATCTTAAAGGAAACTATCAAGTGTTTGAGAGAAAATCACTCCCTTCATAAAAGCAAAACTGCCTGATTATGCAAGTCGCTTCCAATACAGACATTGTGTATTCTTCAGAGGGTAAGGCGGCAAGGGAGGTCCTGTACATTCCTCTAAGAGCCCACTCCCACTGGCTGGAAGGGAATTTGTGTGGCTAGGACATTCTTCAGGCTTCTGAAAGCCAGCATCATGTGCAGCCTACTGCYATAAACTGCAGAAGAATGACAAGCATCTCAGTAGAAGCCTCTGTGTGTGTGTATACGTGCAAGCAAGTGCCTGGAAATGTGAATG
The DNA here is from genome assembly GCF_030028575.1 of Malurus melanocephalus. Classification (NCBI taxonomy): domain Eukaryota; kingdom Metazoa; phylum Chordata; class Aves; order Passeriformes; family Maluridae; genus Malurus; species Malurus melanocephalus. The sequence continues at coordinate 279,272 of NW_026623642.1, forward strand.
TAGTCAGCCTGATGTTATTGCAGATCCACAGTTCCCAAAATATTCAGCACCCATTTCTTTTTCCTGGGGATAGAATCATACATGGCATGGAAGCAGAAAGAGAACAATGAAAATCATTCCTCTACATCCAAAGTGGGCTGATTACAGTCTCAAATAGRTCACAGACTAAATTCAAAGACTGGAGTTTTCTAGACAAATATAAACCCACTTCATGGCAAGAATARTTTCAACACCTTTCCAAAAAGTATTTAGTTTAATTATGTTAGTAGTATGTTAGTAATTAGTATTTAGATAATTATGTTATTGAGAGCAGCAACCAACTTTCAGAGCTAGAACCATATGTGATTGTTGAGATTCTATGGTAACACTGCAAGCTCCGCAGAACTGAACATGCCGTGGGACCTTGGAACTGTTTATACCACAAACCCAACACGGGCAATTCCTGTCATTTCACATTAAGTSCAAGTGCTGCCTTGTGCTCAAGGAAATGTTTTCTGCACAAAGAGGATAACGGTGCAATGCAAATGTCATAGAGTTCCGTCCTTTACATAATAAGCCTTCTCCAGTACGGGGAAATAGATAACACACAAACAGCAAATCAATGATTGCTCACAAGCACTTCATTTACATCCCAGTAGGATTTGCTTACTCCAGAGCGTTGTTGTGCTTAGGCTACCTGATGAACACTCGTAACACAACAGAAAGTGCCACCCCAGTTTCGAGCGGGCAGGGTCTCCTTGGCACTGCTCAGTGACCCCGCAGATGAACACCCCTACAGCAAGAGTGACTTCAGCAGCCTTCTGTCACAAGCCCAGGCATCCTCTTTGGCACAGCAGACTCGACTACCGCTGCATGTGACAGTATCTGATCCACAGAGGGTATCAAGTGAATCATCACCACCTTTTGCGTTCGACTCCCCTGCTCACGCTGGTTTTGGCTAAAGCATCGTGGTGGGTGTGAATCACCGCTTGTCGCAACTGCTGATCACAGTTAATGAGCTGGGAAGGAAAGAGCTTGCAACAAATCTCTGCTGAACACAGTGCCTTGTTCATGACCTGAGACAGCTCTGGAGGCTCAGACTGACAGTACAATTACAGGATATTGATAATTGCCCCACATTTATGCTTGGCATAAGCACATGAATGTCATTGAGCTGGAGCCTTGCCAAGTGATCTTTAAGTGTTTATCCCTTTCCAATATTGCCACCTCCATGCTGGTTTTGACGCACAACCTTACGATGTGCAAACTGCTGGAGTTTCATAATCATCAATTCTGGCACCATACTTCATATTTCATAAAAATCTCTGAAAACAAGGTAGGCTGCAAGAAGCAAGAAGGATTTCAAGCTGAGCAATGAACAAGCTGATCATGGAGGACACTCKACCTGTTAATGGCTTATGGCTGGAGCATGGTGTATTCAAATAATCCATGGCTGCTCTTTCTCTTAAACTGTTCAAGTAGCTAACAAACTTTGCCCTTTTTTTAATCAATGCTTCTTAGGGCTTAACTAGTGTCCTATGATAATTAAAAATGACACACAAGGCTTAAGGAGCATACATGTAGCTAGTTTTCTATACAACACACTCCTGCCTTTAGGGGCTTCTCATCATCCTTTCAGCATACATGGTAGCTAAGAAATCACCCCAAAGCCTTGTAGCAAAGCCGATGTGTTATCAATGACAAATGCTATAGTTCCAATCTCCCATGTATGACTGTACAATAGAGTACTGAGAACTTGGATCGCTGCCTGGGACCAGGACGGGATATCTTCAAGTCTCATCGCCATTCCAGGGTGGGAATCCATACAGACCTCTGTACTGGGATGTGACTTCACAMCACACATGAGAGACACAGGTCTGGGGGGAGGTGCCTGACGCAGAACTCACTCCTTAGCAAATTCTCTCACCATGACATCAATGAGGGCAGCAACTGCAGCTCTAYAACAGGGTTTGATTGCAATCAAGTMTAAACACTCATATCCTGCAGCCACAGCAACCACAGGGTTTGACTTCTCCTAGTCAGAGTATTCAGAYATAACTGGAATATCTGACACACAGCGGCATTTGAAGTGTCTCATTGGCACCCTGTAATAAGTGACATGTCATAGCTCAATAAACTCATGGCACAATCAGGAGCTGCGTCCACCTAAGAGATGAAGCTGTGGTTTATAAAAGCACCCAGCTACCACATCCACTGTGACACGTTTCCAAAATCAGGAACATCAGCTYGGGTGCAGCATTACGAAGAGAAGAATGATTGTGATCTGCCCATCTGTAAATGCCAAGCACTGGTTCATTTTCCCCATCTCCACGTGCTCACTGCAATGTGCCTTACAATATTCTCTTAGACRTTCCCAGTCCTGGAGAGCATTCCCTCTTTTGGTCACTGAAAGCTGCTGTTCAGACAGTTAGAACCCGCACACTTGAGTTGTTTTGCATTGCTAAGGATAGGTCAGCAGTCCAGGCCCCACAGTCTGCTCTCAAGGGGTGGACTGTGGCAGTGCTCAGCTGCTCTGACTTCCATCTGTAGTAGTTGCAGCAGCTCTTGCATTTCCGAGATCTCTCTTGCTGATACACAAGATTTGCATAATGCATTCCAGCAAGTTCAACTGGATACAATAGTGAAACAGAATACCACTGAGGGTGGTAATGCAGGGACACAAAAGAGCCACATACTGCTCAAGGGAACAATTCCAATCCTTTTGGTAGTTAAAAAAAAAAAAAAAAAAAAAGAATTGTGTACATACATCTCCAGGTGATGACTGCATAAAGGTAACACTGTCAGTTACAGTTTAATTTGGTAATAAATACCAGGTAGCCATGGAGAATCTGAATAATTTGCTTCTCAAATACTCCTGAAGGTCAGGTTGATGCAAGTATTTGTTGTCTCAGAGTTACTTTTGTTCCTGAATAGCTGGTGAAGATGTGCCCTGCACTACCTTCATCCATTACTCCACAATTCTCACTTACAGATTTCATTTTCATGTTCTTGGGAATGGCTTGTGGCATCACTTACATTTGCCTAAGTCAATGCACCACTTTTTGGTTTGTTTTTCATAAAATTGCCTTTAATTCAAAGGGAATCAAAGTAACTCAAGATGTCTTATTTCCTACACTGTAATATCTCAGCAGAAAAGCATAGCTGGAAACTCAGTTTTCCATGCAAAGTGCATATCTAAGTTGTGGATGTGGCCAACTCACTAATTATTCTTAAATCTTAGCATCTGAGTCTATTGGACATAATTCTTACTCTAATTTTTAACCTTTCCTGTCCCCACTTGTCATTCATGTGTCAGGAGGAAAGGTACAATATAACCTCCCAAATGCTATAAAATCTGTTACAAGAACATCAAACTACTTTTGTAGTTCAAACACCTCATATACATCGATATGAATCTCAGAAGAAAAAAAATCCATCCATGTAGTATTTTAGTGGTAAACTTCAGCCACCATTAAAAATACAGCATTTCATTCATACTTGGWATTTCTAACATTGAGTCAATTACTCCTGCTGGTTTTGTCTGATGAAACCACAGTGGGATACAGTTCCTGTGCTTAGATGGCAAGTGTTTGGAGGACCCTCTAATTCTAAGGCAGATGGCTTTCTGTTCAGTTACCAACTTTGGAATAGGAAGTCYCCAGGTAGTTAATACAGACAAATATTAAACCTTGTATATGTAAGAACTTGACTTGTTGTTGGATTAGTTGGGATTTGGAATGTCACAGCACACAGGCCTGTAGGGAACAGTACCAGAAACTGCAGGCAGATAGTGAGAAGATCARTCATCAAGTGTCACCCATTAAATGCTGCAACACACCCTTTAGAGAAAACTTTCCTTAGTTAACCTTGTGAAATACAGCCCTCTCTCAGAAGCAATGACAAATCCTTATGACAGACTCACTCCATAATTGCCTTCTTGTTTCTCCATTTGGAAGAGAAAGCTTTTGGCACTAGTTGCCTGATGGTAATTGTGTCAATTTATCAGTAAGAAAAGGAACAACACTGATAATAACAGGGAAATATCACAGCCCTTTCAAGATTTTCTTATACTTTTTTCTTTTCTTTCTTTTTTTCAATCAGCTCCCTCGTTTTCTTGGAATCACTTTCCTCAGTATATTAATGAGAGAGCAGAACAGCTACATACCTGAGAGCAAACATGTATTACTGCCACAAAGTAGTTAAAGGAATGTTTTACAAAGCCAAAGATGAATAATAGAGCAGTGAAGTTCATTTTGCTCCCTTGTATGCACAGGGTAGAGCAGAGGCTTCATTTACAGGCAGAAACTGATTCCAGGGGATCTCTGTTCCAGAAACAATCAGTGCCACAATCACCTCTGCCTATTAGGGGATCCAGTTGCAGGAAATGGTTTCTTAGTGACTGCAGTCCTAGGTGTGCTGTACACAGCACCCTGTCTCAGCAGAATTTAGCTTCCACACTCTCAAAGTCTCTGCTTASGTACTTTTACATCTACAGGGGATAAATCTGTCAAGTTGGACATTTATGTGTATATTTTTTTAATAAACTATTCCACTATCAAATGCCAAATTCAGAACTTTTCAGAACAGAGGTAATAAAGCTTTACTGATTCTTAGCATTTTATGCTTGAACATTGACAAAGTAGTATATTTTTCCTCATCWCCCTTTCCAAGTGGCCTACATATTATAGCCAAAATCATATAATCATGATTCCAAAAATGCATGSAAAATCTCAATTCAAGCTCAAAGGAGAAAATACTATAACATGCTCTAAGAGAGGGTTTTAGAATACAAAGCAGTTATAACAATAGGTGGCACTATCACTTTCTTCTRTAATTAATACTTATGATCTATGTATATTTAGGATAACATTATTCAGGAGAAAAAGATTTTGGTTTTTCACACACTTAAAGCATTTTTCTTGCTACACAAAACACCTGCACCATCTTTGATAAAGGATTAGCTTAAGAAAATAATTTTATAAAACATAATGAATTCTTTTGAAAACAAACTTGTGCTGAACAGTATAAACCAGCAGCAGACAGAAAACACAACAGCATTTTTCAACAGCAGAGCACATGGAAGGCAAAAAGATAGTCCAAACATTTAATGTTTGACTGCTATAGAATTGAAAAGGAGCTTGTCTTAAGTTACAGCATTCACCTAAGTGATCAAGCAGCCATCCTGGCATGAGCCCAAACCAAAGGAAGAACCACCTGACATGGAGCTGGAAGGCTTTGCCTCTCCTCATTAAAGACTCACATTTCCTGTTCTACTGAAAACAGCACCCAGCAGTGTATTCCTCAGAGCTGATGTTAGAGATAGGAGCTGGCATCGCTTTGGTGAGCATCCCTAAAAATATAAATCTAACTGACACGTTAAAGTACGAGGGAAGAATTGCAAGTTGCAGAAGTTATTCTGGGAAATAAGCTGCTAAGCACCAGAGAACCCTGCCCAGTGACAGGGCAGAATGGCAGGAAGGAGAGCAGATCTAGTATTTATAACAGCTTTGCAGTGGGTGTTACAACACTGGTGCCAATAACCAGACATGTCATGCTTCATTTCAGAACAAATTCACAAAATTWATCAAGATTTCTAAAATACCCTGAAACACTTTATTTTTCATTGTTCCTTAAGAACAAAATAAATGCACACTCCTCATTCCCTGAAAAGCCACCACCTTAATACTCGCCCGTTTTACCTGAGCTCACTTCATAGGATAATTTCCTGCATTTCTCCTGCTTAGGCACTTGTAACAATACTTGATGTATCTTGTCACCAGGTTCTTTTTTCCTAAAAGCATGCTTGTGTTCGTATGAATTTGAAAAAGAAAAATTTCATCAGAATATAAGCACTTTCAAGAACTTCTTTCAGAATCATGTTTCAATGCACTTATATTTCCACAGAASCATAGCTGTACCATTGCACATTCCTCCCAGAGGCATGCTGTAGTTTATGAACTAGATGGCAACTCTAAAAGCAGACCATGCCCACAGCACAAGTGCTATTTGAATCCAATTATGAGTTATCATTCCATGAAGTAAGAAATGCTCTCTTGGATTCACAGACACTTGGCTTTCCAATCCATGGGGAAGTGCCTGCAACTCCTCTTTCAATCAGTTCAGTATTTCTTTATCAGCAAACCAATCATCCTTTTTTATATTTATCTCCCCTGCTGCTTTGGTTTCATCCCAGCTAGGTATCATCTGCCCTGTGATGGGAGGCAACAGGCATTTTGCCTACCTACCAAAGCTATTCTTCCTCTCTTGGTCTTCCCATTCTGTAATGAAAACTATTCCCTGAGCTGGCTGCTCTCACTGGAGCCCTGCCAGTTCAATCTGAGGCATAGAGGGCTCTCTGTATGCAGGTTGTTCCAAAGCAGTGCTCAACAGACCAAAGGGAGGTGTCCCCAAGCTGCTTCCAATGGCAAGTCAGTGAGAACTCTTCTGTCAGGCACAGCAGAGGTCAGCATATTAAGATCACCCCATCATCATTGTAGTTATCATCTACCCTTCCTCCTCACTGCAACACTCAGAAAAGGTTTTAAAGGCTCACAGCTTCAAAAATTATTTTCCTGCTCTGTCTAATCAAATCAAATTAATCAGTGATCTTTAAAATCTACAGCCCCTTTCATTCTCCAAGCTGAATTTTGTTCACCCTTTCACAGTTGGCGTCTTAAAGCCTTTTCCCCAATATTTGCATTATGAAAGCAGCAGAAATAAGATTGTCTATTGTATTACCCAACACAAAAGAGCACTAGGAAACCTACTCTGGTTTACAATTTCATCCTCCACAAAATGTTGATATATTAATGAAAAGTTAGCCCTAGTAAGAACAAAGGGACCAGCTGGGCCAGGTGAACTAAATCACCCCAAAATTATATCATCAGCTGGAGTTACTCCATTTCTAAGCCACTGCCTTACACTACAGAAATCACAAAACCCAAAGCCTTTCTTTAAAATTGCTCTGTAAACAGAACTAGCAAGTTACTATCATCTTGATTCCTTTTTTTCTTTCATATTACCAGGTATCAAAACCTACGCAAATGGCAGCAGCAAGCCTACTGGCTTCAAGTTCAAACTTGCTTTTTGTCTGCACTCACAGCTGGAAAAAATATCAGCTGTGCACCTTCACCTGTGCCAAATATCTTTTGCAAGCAAGCTAGGCAAAATGAAAGACACAGTAATGGAAGATTGGTAGCCTAATTASTAGACCAAACCTCTTACGTGTCTCACTGCAGAAAAAAAAAAAAATAAAAAATTCAACCATAGAGCCACATAAGAAATTCTATAAAATTACTTAGGGAATGGAGAGGAATGTGTGGATATATGCCAAAAGAAATGTCTCAAGGCAGTGTAACAAAATAAGGAGGGGAAATGTTCATATAATCTCATAGCTCTGCAAGAATTAAAACAAAAAAAAGTCTGCCTGGCCTAGTACTTGAGCTCAGATTTAGCCTAAATTTAACCTTTGCCCATTAAAGTAAATGTAGTTATTGTTTGGGAAATTTAAAAGATATTACCATCAGAGAGCAGAAGAGCAGCAATAAATACCAGCCTCTCATGTGTTCCATGGGCTCATTTTATGAYAGAAACAGAGCTTGTCATACATATCACATTCACAACTTGGTGCCCATYAGAAACATCTTACAGTGTTAGTGCAAAACAATTATTTAATTTTAGTTCACAATTTTCTCTGCCTCTCATATATACACAAGAAATAAGGATGYACTAAAGCAATACACACTTAACTCATAACTTGTGTGACTGATGCCTAAGGCAAATAACACTTCTTGCATAAACTCCAGTGACTCAAGCCTGATTTACAGACTGAATCCCATTGGGAAAAAAGTGGCAAAAAAATGCATGGAAAAACAAAGCTACTACAAAGCTGTGCTAGTGCTCACTCCAGAGGGGAGGCAGTAACTCCACTAGGATGGAGTTCAAGTTGCTTGGGGAAATACTATCAATATACAAGTATATTGATGACACTATCCTATGTATTCCACAACCTATAGTGCATTAAAGGATTGCAAAGAAAGGACCTATAAGGAAACTACTCTTTGGAGATGAGTGGCACTATATTGTTAACAACTAGAGAGAATGTTTGGTGTAGGGGAGCAGCACAAGAAGTTCAGCCATGTGGGGGGTCAGGCACCTCACTGATCTACAGAGCTGCAACCCCCACTTTGTATCTTGGCAGTGATCCTTTTCCCATTTCTAACAAATGACACACTGGTAAACCCCATTTGAAACAAACTGAAGTGTCACTGCTGAAGGGTTTCTKAGGACACACATTGATTTTGTACATGAAGCACACAGATGACACAACCACACAAGGAGGTCATTGCTCCTTTCCCTCAGCAATACCCACTTAGTAGAAACTAATTCTGTGTTTTCTCACTCCTGTTAAGAAACAGATGATCACCACTGACAGAGGAAATTGCACCTATTCTGCTCCACTGTGTTATGCACATTGATTGCCTGTCACTCAGGAACTGTCCAAATTACATGTTTACCTGCAAAACTCACACCCTGTGTTTCTAAAGAAGCACCACATAGCAGTGTTACCTCTCACAGTATTGCAAAACTTGAATCCCTGAAAACTTTCACCAGTAACAAAGTGCTTTCATAAAAGATTATGTTTGCTTCTGCCTTTTACTTCCTATATTCAAGTTTGCATTCATAATTTGGAATTTCCAGTATGTTATCAATGAAAAGATTTTCAACAAAACTCATTTGGAAAACAGCTGTAGCTGCAATTCAATGGATGGGTTCAGACCAGAAAAAGAGGATTTAAGAGAATCAGCTTTTGACATGTAAGCTATCATGCTTTTATTTGCAGTGATGAATGGTTTCTGAACTGGATTTTTTATTGTTGCAGTCATCATAGGGAAGGGACTTGCACACATACACAGCTTTAAATTTTATATACAACACACCAACAGAGCAAAAGCAAACAACAATGCAGCCATATCAATAAAAAAGAAAAGTAAATTTGAAAGGAAAGAAAAAAGGATAAAAGAATAAAACAATGCTKTATCATTTTATGTTAAATCTGTTTTTCCCCTTCTGTGGAGGTTTTGGATCTTTGTGCTATTTTAATGCCCAGCTCCTGTTTTCCAAAAGCACTTGAATGAACACTGAAGGACAAAGGTGTCGTTCTGGAAGGTGCAGCTTTTCGCAGAGAGGTAGCCCTGAGATGTTGATTCTGTTGATTCAGTGTCTCTTYAGCTCAGATGAGTGACAGGAAATGCATCTGTCAGCAACTTTATGACTTCATCTGTAGTGCCAAAGGAGGTCGGCAGCATGTGAGTGGAACCCATGGACAGCCCAAATCCACACGACTGAGGATATAATCAGAACAGGATACACTATTAAATAAGCTATGAAAGCTCTCATACCCAAATATACAGCCTACAGTCTGCTTCAACTCCCTAAATTTTGCTTTTGATGGAAAACTAGAGGCTGAYTTCCAGCTGCTTTATTGTTTAGATGACCCAGATCATGTTTTTAAACACATTTGCTCAGCTGAGCTATGAACCRGCTTCTTTGGGGAAAAAGAATTATGCAGAGCATTAAGACCGATTATAAGACACCTCCTTTCATTTCTGAATTCAGAGAAGCCCCRCAATGTTAAGAAAAACTGGTCACAAAGATCAAAGGAGAAGGGAAGGCAATTAGCAGATTGTTTCTTTTGAAGAGGGATAAGTGCCAGTTTCCAGCTTTTGTTGATAAGARCAAGCTACAGCCATATTTTAAGGGGCTCTTAGGAAACTAATGCAAATCACAGGGACGTCAGTTTGAGGCTTGTGAAAAATTGCTGCTTACTTTAAAATCTGAATTTGTGAGACATATTTGCCTGTTAGAATGAGGCAAGAAACTCAATGTTCTAATTAACAGGGTTAAAGAAAAAAATATCAAAGAAGGGACAGTACAGTTTGAATAAAGGTTTGGAAAGCTGAGACTTAAAGGACACATTAGATATTGACTGTTACTTTTCMCTGAAGCCCAAGAAAACTAAATGTAGTGAATCCTATACCCAATCCATGTTGCTTGCAGTACAGATAAATAAATTTGATRTTGAAGGTCCCACTTCTGACCGAAAGTGCAAATGGCAATGAGCCAGAGCAGAAGGGCTTACCTGATTTTACACATTTTATAAAGCAGCAAAAGCCCATTGATAAAGAGAAGAGCTGCAAAGGCATGTACTGTCTCAACACAGGCATTACAGAGTGATAAAGCAGGAAAAGATGCACAGCCAGAAACAGCTGATAAAAAATCTTGTTTGGGATGTCAAGCACCAAGTGGTGGCCAAGTTGTACTGGATGGTAAAGCAAACCAGGACATGAGTGGGTACCCCATGGGGTAGGTTTTCTGTGGGTRCATGAAATCCCATCTAACCAGGAACAGGACAGTTTCAGCTCGTGCTGTTGTTGCAATCTYTCCTCAGCACCATCAGATGAATGACCAGGAGGAATTCTTGGCTGAGTTTTGGGCTGTACTCAAAGGATTCAAGAATGTATTCAGCCATGCTAAAATACAGCTGATTCTGTAAGACAATATGCAAACTGAAGCAGAAATGAGACCCCTTAGTAGCTAAATGTCCTATCTCCAAGTATATGCACAGAAATGAAGTTCCTAATTATCCTTTGGAGTTTGGCCACCAAAAGGTAGCTTGTGGGTTTACTGGATCCAAAATTAATAAGAAAATAAGAGAAATCATTATGTGAGAATGGAAAAGGCAGTGTAAAAGACAAAGATGAGGCTGGAATTTGCAATCTCAGGCGCTGCAAAACATGACATATCGGAGAAGATTGTTTTGGATTTCAGTTAAACACAGAACTATGTAATAGRAAAGCAGATAATAGAATTYATGGTRCTATGYRGGACAGAGAATGSCATTGAAATACTGAAAATGTTATCAAGACAAAACTGTACTTAGTGGATGCCAGCTGGTACAACTTYCAAAGTAATGAGTTCACCTCTAACTAAAACTCAGGAAAAAAAATATCATTTACCTTTCCAGGAGTGTTCTCTCCTGTGGCACACACAATGACTGTGGAAAGCATGCAGGGACTTAAATCAAGGACTGCTCCAACTTGGCTCTACAGACTCACAACACAAACATATTATCACATAGCACTGAAAGCAAACAGGTGATGTTCTGAGGAGTCTGAACATTAATAATCTGTATCACATTGAATATGAAAAGCTCCTTCAACAGCCTCAACCAGGCTACATTACTGGTGACCACAAACAACACTTGCATTGTGCTGTCTTGAGGTATTAATGGCAACATGGCCAAAAGGCAACTAGAATTCCCAGTTTATGGAAAAGACATACAAAATCTCCAACTCCAGACCTGGATAAGTTATGGGAACAAAGAACCTGTTCTCTTGGTAAGCAGCAAGTAAAATTTTTTCACCAGGTTATTCTAGAGGAAGTGTATTTGACATGGGAAATCCAAATAAATACTCTTCTGGACAACTGGTCAAGATGCAGCTGTCAATGCACCTTCAGTACAGGTGTTATCTTCTCAAATGAATTCAGAGCAACATTGGGTTTGGAGGCCCGCACTAGAACTGCCCAGATATGAAAGCTCCAATAGGTAATAAAAAATTTAGCACCCCACTTATGTTGTAGGGCCTGCACACCTACAGGATCCATATAATTTGCATGTGTTGCTGAAAGTGGTCTTTTCAGTTTAGGTATCTGGTTTAAGGATCAGTAGACAATTAACAATTGATAAGGAGCTCAAATAGCTCACTTGATATCTCTGTCTCTGAGCACGCTCCCACACTGTCAGTGTCTCAGTTCACTCTCTCAGCTACRCTGAACAATAACTCCAAATCAAAACAGAGGCAGCTGCATTAACAATGTCAATAAGAAAACTGCTTCAGTGCTGCCTTAAAAAAATACAGTCAAATAAATCACCATTTATTGGCTACATTTCCTTTAACCTTGAAGCTTTAACACATTCCGTTATAAACAAGTTATTAGCAGTAGATGGTGTTCTGCAATGCTTGTGAATTGCTGCTTAACTGCATTTTAATAATTGAGAAGGGAAAATTTCATCACAGCGCACTAGAACCTTGTCCGGATGAAATGCTGGAGAGTCAAAATTTGCTTTAGTTTGGATTTTATTTTAGTATGRAAAGGAATTCTGGCCCTTTAGCTTCATCTAATTTAATTATTTAAATGATCTAATAGGCTTTTTAATTTTTTAAGGGCAATGCCCAAGGTAAGAAACAACTTGGTTAAAAAAAAAAGGCCAAGTCACTTGCTACATAAATTACATCAGGGACAAGTGAAAAGGCAATGTGTGCATCCATCAGAGTCACAGCTCAGGAACAGCAGACTGCAGTGTGCCAAGCAGCTTGGAGGAAATGGCATCTCCTAAATACACCTCTTCCATTCTCCACAGGCATCCACAGGGAATCATTGTGTCTCACTCATTAAAAGGATGCAGGTTTGTGGAACCTCAGGATCACATTTCTGGAGAGGAGATTTAAGAACCAGCTCTCCCAGCTTCAAGTGGTAAAGCACATGAATTGTCCCTGTTGTATTTTTATCTCTTCACCTATCATCATTGAAGAAAATTAAAATGCAAATGGTATTGGTATCAGTGAAACAAAAGAACAAGGAAATACTATTGAAAAATATAACCTGCTCTGATACTTAAAATTCTTCTAAACACATACCCACTTTTCACCTCCCATTTGTTTTCCCTTCTGCAAGCCACACACATTTCCCTATGAATCTTCCTCTTTGATAAGGCAAGAGTCATCCCTTTTAGGAAATAAATTAGAAATAAAAAATGCTTGGATTAACCAGGTCTTACTGACCTTCCTTCATAAATAAACAATGAGCTTTTCCAGAACTGTGAGAGAAATGCATTCCATAAAATGAATGTGTTTCTTTGTTGTCAGACAAAAAAAAAAATCAGCACAGAACCAAAGCACTTTGTTCTAGGCTACTTGCACTTAGCATATGTTTTAAATCTTGAACTTTGGGAGAGGGGAATTAACCCTGCCAAGCAAAGGAGGCMCAACACTCACCACACACAAGGCCCAGAAATTACACTGAAATCAACTACACAGAGCACATTTGCCTTGCTGAAACTCCTGACATGGGATGGATTGAAACAAGATAGGAACACATTTACTTTTCCTCTCTTTTGATTTCAAGAAAACCCAGAGCCTTTTGCCTTTTTTTTTCCCCACCCGAATTAAAGTGGAGAGACGTTAAAACTAAAGAAACCAATTATATTCATGGTTTAGGACCCTGGATAAGAACAATGTAAAACACAGTAGAAAGAAGACACAATAGTGTTGAGGCTGCTTCTGTCATTAATAGGTTTTATGATATTTCCTAATGTAAGTGAAATTGCTTTTTAATTCCTTTTTTCTCTTGTAGAGTCTTCAGAARAAATTATTGAAACAAACTTCACAAAACTGCAAACAAAATTGTTTTTGCAAATATTTCTGTTTTAAAACATTTCTGTGGTAGACAGAGGCACCCCCTTCTCTGAAATAAAAAACTGCTTAGGAGGAGGTGCTTTTTGTGAAATAATGAGAAGGGGATGCTCAGTTCTTCCTATATCAGGTCCCAAGGCTACAAACCAGCTGTGATTCATGGAGCARCACTGACTTGGTGTGTATTTACACACAAAGGCCATAGCCTCAGCCTCCATCAACCTCCATGCTTGACATGGATTTTGAGAGGAATGATGCCTTTCCCCTACCTGTTTGGGGAGCAGTAGTTGGAGGTTGGCAGGGAAGGAATGAGGAGATATCTTCCTGTTCCACCACAATCTCCTGTTACTCAGATGTTCCCCGCATCATCTAAAGAGCAGAAACCAAAATCCCAGCCTATACTTAGTGCTTGAATCACAAGCATCACTCAAATTAGTCAGTAATAGAACTACATCAGTGAATATCAGGATGGACCAGCTTCTCACAGAATTCATTTCCTATTTAATTCACATTATTCAGAGCCTGACACATTTTCACTCCTAATAAAGTAGTACTGCTGACATGCCATGCTTCACAAAACTCTTCTTTCATAATGACATGGTTGTGATAAATACAACAGGGAAAAAAGACCAACTGATTTTGTATCAGTAATTTGAAATGTATTCATAAGCAGTGCTGTAAAAAATAGATTCTGCAAGTTACAGGGACTAAGTGCAACATTCTATACATAACAGTTCTTCAGCTAACAAGCTATTTTTGCACCATGCTGGTCAAAGCTACCATATGAATAATGGGGGAAAAAGGACAATCTACTGAGATATGATTGATTAGAAATCTATTTGTCATATCAGAATTACAGTGTATCTGCCAGAAAAACCACAGAGCAGAGAACCTACTTCAGTACCCCCTAAATAATACCAACTTCTATGAAAAAAACATGAAGCTTTCCTTTCCCACTTGTATCTGGAGGTTCTCTTTTCCAGGGACATTGACTACACAAGYTTTTTCTTGAGATCCTATTTTCTACTTTACTGACCATGAACCCTGAAGAACAATTCTTATTTCTGGCCACTGACCATTTTAAGTGCACGGTTAAAAACAACATTGGCAAATCATCTTGATTACAGCTGAGAACATTCAACTCCCCGTCACACAGGGACACCTCTATCAGCAGCAGGCCGAGATTATGGCAAGTAATTTGGGCTGGGATGACGCTGAGCACACCACAGCTGGATTCAGTACATGCTTATGGCATAATGGCATTGTTGCCAGAAGACACTTGCACAATTTTAACCGTTGACGTGGCCTCCACACAWTTAGTAAGAGACCATGGATTAGCCTGGATTGAATATGAGTCAGAACAACAAAAGTAAGCTTCCATTACAGCTCAAGTAATTTGTCAATTCAAGAAATAAATATCGCATTATTTTACAAATGGTTGCCTGTTTTTAAATGCGCGATGCCCAGAGGATTATGCTTTTATATTCAGAAATAGAAACCTTCCATCTTCATTCCCTTCTTAGTTTCTTTTTAGAACCTACACACCATGTTCTATGTATTGTTTTCTATAGTATTACACRGATAYRGACAGAGAAGTACTTGTGTATAGAWTATTACCAACATAGSCCCTTGGAATGACAGTCATTTTCCTATCCAAGAGGGAAAAGYAGTGAAAATGACAAGCTGTTATTTTTAACTACAATGCTAGTTCCTATTCCCCAGCAGCCTCCATTCCATCTGAGCTAGGCTGGAACAGATTAGAATTTAAAAATGCAGCTAATGCACGTTTTCTGTGGAGCACTAACAGCACAGCAAGTTTAGGGCCCCTTTTATTTGCTTCTTTCACTGCCAGAGAAGAATATACACAATACAGAACATCACTTGTTTCATGCACATCAGGGCATTATGTGTTCAACAGCAAGAAAACCTGAGAAGATGCCACTTTTTCCCAGTTTCACAGGACATATAAACTTCCRTTTGGACATCCCCTTATGAATTGAGATTCATAGAAACAGAATTTCCACAGGAAGGCACAACAGTATTAGCTCTGCAATGAAAGCATATTTTTAGGARAGAGGAAGAGATGTAGCTGCTATTATTTCAATGATGGCATTAATAAGATGCAAGTCTATGAAATGTTGCTGCAGAAAAAATACCCRAAATAGTATTGAAAGTCATTGAGGATTTTTTAGGTGTTTACATTGATAAGTATTTGGTATTCTAACAACTTGTTCCTACTGCCTTAAGCCTTCTAAGACTTGTAAATGTGACCTAAACATGCTTATTCCCCAAATAACAGGTTTGTTTAAAACTGAAATGAAGACAGACATCATACCTTTGCTTCTCTAAGACTAATTAGTTATTTATAATCTGATCTCATTTGCATTTTTGGACACTTCCAGAACCCAAATAATACTGCTTTGCTAAGACACAAAACCAAAAAAAATCATGAAGAAATGCTTCTGCCTCTTTTAGAGTTCAAATTTTCCTTTATAGAGTAATACTGGCCATTTAATTACAGGGAAAACAACTTCCATTTAATTGTTACCTTTCATCTTTGTAAGTTCTTAATMCCATGTAATTGCAGAAATAATTAAATACAATTATGTCAGTGATTGCTGCTGATAGATATAGTTGATGTGGTAATCATGATCTTGACCTATCCCAAGTACCTCACACTGGACACCATGGCAAAGTTTGTAATTAAAGCAGAGAAAATCCTATTGCAGAAAGGCAGCCCATAGGCTAAATGGAATAACTTCAGTGGTGTTTGATATCACAGAATGCTTTGGGTTGGAAGGGACCTTTAATGATCATCTTATTCCAACCCTCTGCCATGTGCAGGAATATCTTTCACTAGATCAGGCTGCCCCAAATCCCACCCAACCTGACCCTGAACATCTCAAGGSATGGGACATTAACAGCTTCTCTGGGAAACCTGTCTCATCACCTTCATAATAAAAGCTACCTCCTTTTATCCCATTTAAAACCACCCTCTTTTCAGTTTAAAACCATGGTTCCTTCTTCTCATCCCCACAGCCAGCCTCTCTCTGCACTGGAAGCACTGATGCACATTCTCCGGGGAAGAAGGAAGAATTCCATTTTGTATGCAAACAGTTTTTATGAAAGCTAATAAGTCTTCTTCCAAATACTAATAATATAGACACTACAGAAGAGCTTGCATACACATCAGAATTCCTTGGAAGAAAAAGCCCAAGTAAACCAAATGGTGCTGTGAGACCTTGAGGAGTGACCTAGAGGCTGCTGCAATGCTGTGAGCAATTGTGCTACTCAGGCTGTTCAAATTAGGCTCTTCTTGCTGTGACAGCAGTTCCTGGCTCATGCCTGACTGAGCTTTCAGAAGGGATGTATTTGTTGTTTCAGTGTGGACCCTTTGGAGACAGCTAAGACTTCAGAATCCAATATACATCTTTTTTTCACTATCCTGCACACTATAGSTTGTGTTTAGAAACCAGAGTGCAGMTATTTCTATAGTTTCCTATTAACTTGACTAACAMTGGTTTTATAGTAACTAATAGCAAGAAAAAATTCTGGACCTTAAATTAAGGTCCACTGCTCAGAAGTTGACCAACTCATAACAGAGGGAAAATAAGGCATCTTAATATTTCCATCTGGGATCAGACAGCAATTTCTCACACATGATATTTAACATACTCCACATGAAGCTCCTCTCTCAATTTCTCCTAATTCACCTGTAATAAAACACAGCACACCACACACAGGGTGTACATCCTGTGATGCAATCACCTGGATCTSTCATGTTCACCCAGCTACTCTTACAAACAAGAGCTAACACCTGCCTCCCCTTTTACCAACACCAGCAATATTTGTAAATGAAACAGTTCTGTYGCCATTAACTGAATTCTGAAACAGRACATGCTAAGCTAACATGYAGAAATAAAGAAATTAATACTTTTGCACAATCATTTGCAAATTAGAAACATGTTTTAGATGAATACTGAGAAATCAGTAAGCTGATCAATAAAATTACAAGTCTAGTATCAGATCAGAGATCCAGAGGTGCCATATACAAAATCAGAAGTTGTACTTTGGCTTTTAACTGATAGATTAATCTCTGCTAATAACTGCAAAGTGTACAATAAGTTACTCATGAAAATGCGATCTTACATCTCAGGTGTAATAACATCTCTACTCAATTTCAATGCACTAATGTAACTGGGAAAAATTTTAGTAGATCAGACGAATCCGTTCTCATTAATCATTTCCTAAGGTCAAAATCCAGAAAAGAAACCCCACTTTTTTTCCATGCTATCTGGATGACRAAGTGCTATATATTTTATCTTCTTTCCAAGAAGAGATTAAACYACCATCAGTTTGGGACCCTGTGCAAGTATGAAGCACTTCCTGTAAACAACCTGCAAATTCAGTTCTTGGACTTCCCAAATTTGTATCATGCGACAACAGAGAAATCTATTACATAAGAAGCAACGAGAATGAAATCACAAAACCAGGCACCCAGGGCAGCACTACTACAACACTCCTTAGGCAGTAACTGCCCTAAGGAAAACTGAACAATAGTCTTCATTATCCACAAACAACCTGATTAAATAGTGCTTTCTGGAGTTYTGCTAATCAGAATAATATCTATTTCCTATTTTTTTTTTCATCAATAATACCCATTATTTCCTATGTTCACAAACATACTTGAAGTTGTAGTCTTTACTTAATAATGGGCATAAATACCAGAGATAGCTCTGTAGAGCTATAGCTAAGATAATTCAAAGGTTCTCAGGAGTCTGGCTTTGGAGGAGCAGTGCTGTGTAAATGGCAARTGGGTTTTTAATGGCTCATATGACTGGTTAATGAATGACATTAAAATGCGTCTGCTGTTTGGAAAACCTTGAGAAGTGCAATTTCCTGGTATCTAGTAAGGAGTGCAGAGTGTTTGACAACACAGTAAAGTCAGAGACAAAAGAGATACAACAAAAGATACATCAAAAGCCTTTCAAACTAATCTAAAAAAATTCCACTAAGTAGAAAAATACAAAACAGCACAAAATAGGTGGGGGTTTAGATTTCAACTGCATGTTGGATTATTAAATTCTGACGATAATTCTTCATTGGCCTAAAGAATGCATACAATTGATATCAGCAACTTAGAATTCTCACAAGTTAATGAAAGAAAGCTTGCAGAGCTCCAGACAGAAGTACTTGGATTGCCCTGACATGAGCCCTCTTCACCTAAAGAGGAATTTTAGTTTTGTCTGACAAAGATCATAAAAAATGCTTTTTCATAAATATACAAAGTAACTGACTTACAGATTGACAGAAGTGAAGTAACTTAACCAGACATTCCTAGCCCTAGTGCCATTTTAGATACAGGTAATGGCCAGGTCGCACTTCCCTACACTAATGCATCTGTTTAGTAGAGCTATGGCACAGAGTCAGAGCTTAAACCTTCAAAGCGTAACTGATTTGGTCCTGGGATGTCTCAGTTCATGAATCATTAACATCATCAGAGAATGGCTGAGGTTGGAAGGGAACTCCTGAAGTTATGCTCTGATGCCTTTGGAGGGTTGTTTGTGCTGTCCCAGGTCTGATGTCAGTTCTGACTCTGACTTAGTGGATGCCACACCTCTCTGGCCAGCCTCCTCTTGTGCTCAATCACCCTCACTGTTAAAAAGTGTTTCCTTATGTTCAGAAGAAAACTCACTTGTTTCATTTTGTGCCCCGTGGCTCTGCTCCTGGCACCAGGCAGCAAAGAAAGCCAAGTTCTGTCTCCTCTGCACCCTCCCTACAGGCCCTTTTTCATTGATGAGATGCCTCTGAACCTTCTGAGCTGAAGAAGCACTGCTCCCAGCCATTCCCTACAGGCAGGATGGTGCATTTCCTTGAACACCTTCCYGGCCCTTGGCTGCACACTCTCCAGTGTGTCCGTATCGCTCCTGTGCTGAGGAGCCTCAATTACCCACAGTATCCAAGGAATGGTCGCATCAGTGCTTAACACTTTGGAAAATAAATGATGCTACCAGGTGAGGAATGGCTCAGTCCAGGAAAGGTGTAAAGCTAAGTCAACTTTTCTTAAAGCATTYCAGCATGCTGAGGATTTCCTAATACCAAAGATTACCATTGTCTGACTTAGCTTTAAAGATATTTGACCACATTCCTGACCCTGATTTTAAATACACTTAGAACACATTTGTCCTTAACAGTATAGTTCAACAGAGAAAGTTCAAGCGATAACATTTTAGCACCACATTTCTTTCCAGTAAAATAATTTCAAAACCCCTGGATTCCTAGTTTTGCTTACATTACATTTTAAACAAATAAATGTCATTAAGCAGTAAAAATATGAATAGTTGCATATCTAGAATAATTTCCTAATRTTGAAAGCAGATCCCCAAAAGGGCAATTCCATGAACTTCGTATAGCATTGGATTGTCTGGGGATCTGTTCCTGTCACACACCAAGAATCACTATGCAATATACAGGTATACAATCTCTACTTTTGGCATTTTTCTCCTCAGTAGCTTTTCTGAATGACACAACAAAGTTGAATGGCACAACGAAGTTAATAGCACTCCTTCCCAATCCCACTAAGGAGAGCATTTGAAATTAGTCATTATCTTTTATGCCTCAACAATGGCTGGAAAAAGTTTGGAGAAGAAATAAGTGTGCTTATGTTAATTTCCAAAGCAGTAAATTGAGACAGCAAAAGATCCAGTAATCTGAATGAGTCAYAAAAATTTGGCAAAGGAAGAAATTAGAACTTTATTTCCTGAGTTCTGACCTGGAGCCTTTTGAACTTAACYTATGACCTTGTTGATTTTACCTTTTGTATACCAAAAACAACATACACGGAGGACATGCAATTTGAATTACGCATGATAATGTAGCTTCTATCAGAAATTTATTAATACTTTCCTAAGTTATGATTGCAATGAAGTAATACTTGAGGAGTAGGTAGGCACAGTTCTTATGTGAAATTATCTTATAAATATATTGCTGGAACAGTTTCTAAAATTATTTAATTAACTACAGTTTTGCAGAGAGAGGAACCAAAAAGCCAATATTAAACCAGTGATTCCAATTCAGCTTTGTGAACAAGGTACTTAGGAGACAGGCTGCTGGTTTCACTCAACAAATTCTGATAGGGATCATATACTTCTCTTACAGAAGATTGCAATGACGAAKCAAAGGGCAGCATCATGGGAAGACAGTGTCTGATTTATCACATGACTCTAATTACCTTGATTTACTCATTGTTAGGATCACTCCTCCGTCGTGGCAGCTTCAGACAACCTCAAGATCAGCAGACTTTAATAARTATGGGAGTACTAATTAAAGACATTATTGAAGTTTGAAGTCCAGTTCTTTTAAAAAAACATTCGTAACACAGTATAATATCAATGGATATACATTGGGAGTATGTAATGTTAGGGATTCTCAGTCATATTATATTCACATCACTTTATCATGAATAAAAACACTTGGCTGAACAGACTTTCTGCAGGATTCTTGCAAAACACCATTTTCAGATTTTTCCTAAGTCAGTAACAGGAAAAAACGTTCCAGACTAAATGTTACAATAATCCCAGTAACTAAAATCTTGGTTTGCCGTAAAATCTTCCTTGTAGCCCTTTATCTTGATGGTTTGCTCACCKATTATTTTATTTGCATCTACAGAACCACATTCCCTCAACTGTTCCATACTCTTGTGATGAGGCAAAGCAGCCTTTACCTGAACGTCTCTACCTGACAATGGTGGATATTTAGCAATTTTGGTACAAAAGAAGACAAACAGAGAGAACAGCTTGATTTGCCCTGATCTTATCACATCATCAGCTACCCCCCCTGAAACTCAATTGGATGTCAAGCGCTGTTAAGGACACCACATTTCTCAATGTGATTTAAAGTGTCCATTCCCCCCTTAGTTTGTTCTGAAATGTTTTTATTATATATGTATGCTTAACACACAGCATTTTTTTGGGATACATTCACTTCCTAACAGTAACATATAACTAAATGCTCATCTATACTCACCCCATGAAAAGCCTCASCATGCACCAGAGCTTCATTTAATATTTATAGACCTTCAGTGGACAGGAAGAACCCAGACTCACCTATCAAGAAATACAGCAGAGTTTGACCTAATACACATTAGGAAATCAACTTCAAGCATATTTTTTCTGACTGAAATTTTAAGTTATTCAATAGGAAGACAGTTCACTCATATTCTGAGCCAAAATTCAGATAGTGCTTTATTCTGACAGGCTGCTTTTGCAACACTCTGCTTCACCAGAGGTCCTCAGTTCACTGCTTGAATCTTTTCAAGGCGTACCTCAAAAGACAGAGCAGCCAGCTTCTAGAATAAAGTCAAGAGAGATTATAATCTTTTCAGGAAAAATGTACTAGGATATAGTCTTTCCTCCAAACTTCCTTTAACTTCTTATACATTCTTTATGTTACGTGATGGCATTACGACAGTCTGTGGCATTTGCATTTCCTTTCTGATTCATTATCTGTACAGCCCTCCCACTCCTGAGAAAATAATTTACTGGAAATAAATGAAGTATTTAAAAGGCCTTCTTTTTTTTTTTTTTTTCTCCAAGTAATCACACAAAGAATAAGTAGTGAATCTTAAACTTCTGCTCTCCAAGTTCTCACAACATTTTGGCACACAGACAAATGGTTTCCAAAGCATTCTTGTGAATCCAGTGGTCCAGACATAGGCAAATACTAATGACCCTTAACCTGATGATGCYTGAGCTGAGATATGAATCTAGCAGAGATGCCTATCAGTGCCCTGACATCTACACACCTGTCTGGGGCAGAATCCAGCCCAGGCACTGCGGTCAGATTGGCAGTGATTGCCAAGGAAGATGCCAGGCTGTGACACAACCCAGTAGTTTTGCCTAAGAGGAAGCACGTCAAGCGTGAAGATGAAGAGAACTGTGTTAGGCACGCTTTTGTTCCTACACCATAAATACAGGAAACTGAAATATTTATCCAGAACTTGCTTATGATTCATGGTGAGTTTCTCTAGCAGACTAGGGAATTAGTTATTGAAAACACAGAGAAATTTCTGTGGTACCCAGTGCCTGATGTCCTTGAACATTGATTGTACAGATAATCTGAATGCTCAGCATTGCTCACATGAGCTTGTAACTGTAGTATTCCTTACACAGTATCACATATCAACCCTTTCCTTCCCCTGCAGAGTCTAAGAWATGGTTTTTAAAATAAAGACAAGCAGGAAGCTTGTCTCTGTGCCAAACCAGAGTCAAGCCCATATTTAACCCTCACTGAAGTCCTTGCAGTATCTCACAAAAAAAGTCACTATCAATTTTATAGTTCTGTGTTTAAATTCTCATCTAATTTCATTCATCACAATTTTTTAGAATGAAGGGGAGAGAAAGATTGAACACTTGGGTCCAGATTATCTTTTTAAATATACACATRTACTGATACTTACACATACAATATATTTATAATTCGTAATTGACAGAGGAATCACAAATAAAAGTTAATATTGAAYCAATAGGAAGATAGGGTGAGCTGGAAAAAGAATAAAGAATAAACAGACCAAGTAAAAAGCAAGTGGCGCAGAAATACCTTGAGTATAATAAAAAGAGAAATTGCATAGGAATGGAGAAACCCCATGGGTAATGCTTCACACATTTCCCAGCATTCACCTTAAGAAGAACAAAAACAGATGAAGATATTTTTCTCATTTACACTGAGATATTATCAGCAACTTGGACTGGAGAGATTCTGAGAAAGAAGGGGGAAAAACCACAAAACCTGCAAAATTTACATACATCTAAAAACACGTGTGAGCATCTCATATAAAGCACACTGACCATAGACCTACAACTTGAGAATTGCATGATGGAAACTCTTGCATTACTAAATCATTTTTTTAGAGTTCTGTTCCCGAAATGACTGTAAGGAAAAAAGTGCATTCCCTAAAAATTAAACCAGCTTATCCTGCCCAAAATCCTTTGGTTAAACCTAAGATTTTTGTGTTCTCCTTAATTGCCCTGCACTCGTGCCTCAGACAGCTRACAGGCTCTTTGGAGCAAGATACACAGATACTTGTCCCAAAAGCTGTGCCAAGCAAAGATTTTCACAGCAAATTTGGATAGTAATTTGATAGCTGTGATGATCTAAGTGATCAGGCTTGTAGGGACAGGTAGTCTTGTTMGGCAAACCCTTGGGTACGCAATCACAGAAGACTCAGGAAAAGGTCACCTTTGTGAACCCACAGACTGAAAAATACCAGATGAAGATGACTGAGCGGGCAAAAATTTCTTGCCTAATATGAAACTTTATAATGGGGCTACATGTGGGTTCTGTCCTCTATGTAAAAAGTAGTATTCATGTCCCATAAACATTAGAATAATCCTACTGACTCCTGTGTGTAGATATTCTGGAACCTGGAACATTAAACTATTTGCATACAATGATACACATGCAGGATACTTATCTGATGAGGCTTTTGGGTACAGAAGCTGGAACTGCTTTAGCAGCTTACAACTCAGAAAATTATACTTTCATTGATATTTTTAAGGAAATTGGAAGATGCCTCTGGTGCTCTGAAGGTAGTGTTAATCTGGGAGGGAGAGAGGAATTTTCCAAGGTAGATTTTCCCATTTTTAGTCAGAGAAAGTGTTTGATCCGGTCAAGACAGCAAGGTGTGACACCATCTGTCCATCACTGTGGTTGTCAATGGTAATGAAATTTAGTTGTTCATAAGCATGCCTTCTGTTTTGCTRCAATAACACTATTAAGTATTCAAAATGAAATATTGCTCATTTCACCATGCTGCATGTATTTGTGTTTTRTTCAGTGACCGGAACAAATAAATTWTTGGCACAATGAYGTCCATCCTGTTGAATCCAGGCTGTCATATGGACACAATGATAAAGCAACTACTTGCCAGCCCTGTCACCAGCATGTGCATGTCATTTCACAAATTCTTTGATGGCTTGTCCCGCCTTCTCAATGGACTCTTCACACATGAGAACTGCTGTATTCAGCTGCTTTTAATTCACTGACTTCACATYCATATTCTCCATGATTTATCATTTCCACTGTTCCTTACTTTCTGGCTCCTGGTCATTTCCATCCCTGTATCCTGTGGTGCTTGCTGCTTCTGCAGTAGGTGGCAGAAGCTGTCTCTGTCTCTCTGCAGCTGCCATCCTTGTCCTCATTTCACACCCTGCTTAACTGGGCACTCATTGTTCCTTGGATGCCAGCCTTTTTGTATAGGTCTTTTTACTGCAGAGAGGGCGATATCCTTGCATCTTGCTTACTACTTCATTGAGTCTAAAATATCCACAAACCACTTGGAAAACCCAARCTGTTGGCAGAAGAGCAGCTCTCCTCCATCTAGCTCTCCTGCAGACTCACCTGCCGCTAGAGCAGACCATGGTGCACTGCCACCTGTTTATCTAATACAGCAATCATGTCTTATACTTAACATTGAGCACTTCTTGGACATTCATCCACTTGATTTAAGCTCTTGTCAAAAAAAACGAGGGCACCACAGAGGTGGGATGCAGCCAATTGTTTTTCAAATGTGAACTTGGAGGAGAAGCTGGCTCTTGAGCCTTATTTTTGGTAAAAATAAAACAAGAGACAGATTTATCCCAGAAAGGAGCACTGAAGCAGGAACTCAACCTATTCCTAAATTTCTTGATAAGCTTGTACCACTAGATGGTGCTTTCAAGAGAATGAAACAACTGCAGTCAATGCACAGGGCAAGGTGAACACATCAGAATGGAGAGAAAAAAGCACAACAAATCAAACAAAAAACATACCCTTGTATTATTAAACTTGCAATCTAGGCCATGTTATTGGTACTCCGGCAGAAAAAGGGAGTCTTAACACACCCTGTCACCACAACAGGGACGTGACGAACAATGACGTGGTAATAAATATTCCAAGCTCTCAATTGCTTCCAGCAAAGGATACTGGGGCATGGAGAGARGAAAATAGACTAGAGCACCCTCTGGGCAAGCAGATGTCATTTTGAGAACATAGATGAATTACACTCAAAGTGACCTAAAGCCATGTCACTTACCACCTGTCATARTCCCTCCAAGCATTACCCTGGATCACTGGGCTCAGTGGCCTGAGAAAAAAAAAGAAAAAAGTTGGTGTTTGTCCTTATGAACAGCCATGAACTGAGAGCTTTGTGGTTATTTCCACCATTTAGAACCTCGCTAAACAAACCATAAGAAAAGCTTGGCAACTGCCTTTTAAATTATGTTTTAAAACACATGTAACATTGCTATACAGATACACAGCTCAGCCAGCTGGAAGCTTCAAGATGTGTTGTTTTGTCTCATGCTCTAATCAGGTAATGAATAGAACATGGCACAGAACAAATATATACATTTTAATTTCAGTCTTTGCAGTGTTTTATTGTTTGTTTAAGCCTGCCCAACTGAGACTCCTTGCACTATACGCCCCTGGTTACATTCCATTGGAAACAAAGGSATATTTCAGGGAAGTATCTCTCACAAAGAGGTATTGATGAACCAGAAATCAGAGTCTGGACAAATGACCATTTTTCTATAAACACAGCTCTATTGTTTCTGCTGTTCTTCTCCCAGGGAATAAATATTTCATTATTCAAAGCAGTAGCTGAAAAAGCAAAATGACTCCTCCCCCTTCTACCAATAACCTTCCCGTCTCCACTCTAGAAAACCAAACTCCACGGTTTCTATGATCCCTCTTGCAATATTTGTATTAATTTTTTTCACTCGCCCACAAACACATTCTTGTGGAGTTAAAAAGAGAAAGTGCCTGAGCCAATTAAGACATGTACAGYAATTTCTGTGATCACTTGCCCACCACACAGTAATTCCAAGCTGCTCTTTGCATGTGCACTAACTATACTTAGATCTTGGTTTTGCTAATACCAATGCCTTAATTTTGGTAATCCTGTCTTTTTCTTTGCTCTACTCTATCCGTCAAGCTGCCTCCTCAGCAATGAGTTCTTTTCCAAGTGTGTTCTCAGCTATTTCAGATACAAATGAAAAGGATGAACCAATTCTATCTTCCCTCCAGCCTTAGCAGATTTCAATACCTAATAGTGGTCAGGAACACTTTCCTTCTGGCAATCACTGTCTGTGATCCACATGAATTCCCAGCACTCAGATTGACTAAAGAGGCCAAGATTTCAGTAGGTGTGGAGGGGTATTTCCATATTATCATCTAAAATCCACACTCTGGCCAAGATGCAAAGAATGCAGGTAAATAGCTTCTTTAGTGTCCCACATCTCAGGACACAGCTGAGGGAAGAACTCATTGCTGTCTTTAGTTATCCAGTGGGGTTGGATAAAAGAGCCAGGCTCTTTTGGAAGTGCTCAGTATTAGTATGAAAGGCAACGGACACGAAGGCCAACAGCAGAAGAGCTGACTAAATACTTTAAAAAAACAACATTGCTGTCAAATGCTGAAAAAGGTTGCCCAAATAGGCTGTGGAATCCTGATACTCCAATGTTCCAGATTGAAGTGGTCAGGTCCTAAGCATCCAAAACAAATATGATCAGATCTGGGCAGGGGTGGGATTACACCACCAGACATAGCTTCCAACCTGTAATGTGTTAGGATTCCCATGCTCAAGGATGTCTGTGTATCTGGAGTAACTAACCAGTAACAATCTCCAAAACTGTGTTCCAAAAATTCTACAGGGGCAACATTAAGCAGCAGTCCCTTGTTCTAGAGAAGGAAGATTAATTAAGGCTCCCAAATATTCAAATCTAGATATGAYACAGTTCTGTAAGGGATTTAGGTGCACTTCTCCATTCACAGCACACCAAAATAAAAAATCTCAATAGTCAGTTACTAAGTCTCAGTTAATAATCACATATAGGAAAATATATAAAAAAAATTACAACAACCTACACAATAAAATAACGACAAAGTCACATTAATTTCAAACGGATCAAGCTTTGCCATGCCTTATCAATAAAAGAACYAGCCTTCCAAATTGCTGGTAAAACTCCAGTGCAGGAGGAGATGTTAATCATGAAATGGCAGAATTTTTTCTTCCCTAAACATACACTTCTGATCAGCTGGAGTTCAGTCTTTACAACAACCATAATAAGATAATGGCTCAAATCAAAGTGTAACAGGTCACTAYTGCAAATATTTTCATGCCTTTGCATACATTTAACACACTCTTAATGGGAAATGAGAACCAGTTTCCCTTAGCAAATCATTCAGAGTACTATTCAATATTCCCAGGAGGACTTTAATATGAATATACTCAGCAAGAGACAATAGCTTCAATTAAATCACCSAAGGCTGACTAATGGACAAGGTTCTGCAGAAGAAGATCACTGATATGAGGAAACAAACACAGGAAGCACATCATTATGTGATGGTATCAGCACCAGGCTGCAGATAGATGGAAGATTTCTGTMCTGAGAAAGACTCTCCTCTCCCTGATTCACAAGTTAGGGCCAACACATCTGCCTGCAATGATATTAGTGCAATSCAATTCTGGTTTTCTTGGTGGATCACAAGCACAGATGGGGCTACATAGATATCCATGGATACAGGATAYAAGTAGCTAGTTCCATATCCACACAACTATATTTGAGAACCTATTCATGGAAAGACAATGCAAAGAAAATAAACAGAAGACTAATACAGGGCAAACTCCCCTCCAGGAGGAGAAAGGAAGAAAAGATTGCTAGAAAATAAAAGAAGACAAAATGCTTGTTTGAAAAGGAGACAACAGATTTTCAATAACACAAAGCATTAGAGGTTTTTGTCTGCAGGTGTTTAAAACTGACTTCCTAGAGGTTGTATAAATCATGTCGCTGMTATTCTATACAAACTTTCTACTTGTTTAAAAATATTTACCTTGTTCTGTTTAATACTGTTATTTTAACATTATGTTGTTCAGAATTACATAAAAATTGTTAAATGCATGAAAAGTTCAACAGTTARTACGTAAGAAACTCATTAAGAACTTGGACAAATATACATATAATTACTCTTTTGAGACCTTTGACTTGAAAGAAACAAGTATGACATCAGGGTTGTGACATGGAACACCAACAGATTTCTAATATCTACACACAGAATTAAAAACTTTTTTTTAGCTTGTTGGATCTCTAAATTGTTAAGGCTATTCTTTTCCCTAGTTTTCAGAGAAATGGAAATAMGTTCCTGACATTCTTAGAAGTTTCTTTCCCATCCTTTCTTGGTATTTAGTTAATTTTCTAAATAAAAYGGAAGAAGAAAGGCCACACTGAAAACTAAATTAGCAAGAGCAGTTTGGAGAGAAAATGACTTTCAATTTGCTCTTTCTTCCAAAGCAGATTGCCTGCCCTAAATGATTCATTCCACACTTTCAGGCCTCCAAGCTTTCTGGTTGCCTTAAGWGCAAGGACAGCATGAAATAGTTGAAACAACAGGAAGGAAAAACTTGACATTGTAGGAAACGGTACCTGATGGAAACAGGTAAATCAGTAGGAAATGGTAAAGCTGCTTATACAGAAGGGACAGTGTAAAATGAACCAGCAGATATTCTAAAAGGTGTAGCTATAAAAACAAGATACAGGCTCAGCTGCAAAAGGCTGTGGTCTCCTAAACACACATGGATGGTGGAATTGCAGAGTATGGGTGC
Source organism: Malurus melanocephalus (assembly GCF_030028575.1). NCBI lineage: Eukaryota > Metazoa > Chordata > Aves > Passeriformes > Maluridae > Malurus > Malurus melanocephalus. The sequence continues at coordinate 308,363 of NW_026623642.1, forward strand.
ATTTCTTAGATCTGGGCAGAACAATGACATCTAAGGAATAAAGGTGTCTGCTGCATTCAGAGGACAGCTTGACAGAATGCTTTTATTATCAGGACTGCTTAAAAGTACAGAAGAAGGAAAAGAGTTCATAATACAGGAACGCATAAAGATGAAACAGGGGTAAGGAAATTCTGTTTATTACTGCACAGACTGAAGGAAAAAATGGACTTCCTGGGAAGCCTGCTTCTCTGTCTGAAGCACAGAGAAGTCCTCTGAKATCGAAAGCAGTGGATGGCAGAGATTTTAGTATGACATTCTCAGAGTCTATCATAATGCCTGCAAAATGAAACACACAGACATACAAGTGAGGAACTTGTTTGGAAGATCTGGCATGAGGATGTGGTGGTGGCTACCCAATCATTGGGAAACAACTTGGCACGTGGTCGGTACAAAGAGTGACTTTGGCATGYTTCCCCATCACACCCAACAGCAGAGTTACAACAAGATGRACCAGCACTGCTGCAGAGGGCCCASAGCTGYGCARTAAGTTTAGTACTAGAAGTTCCTGGCTTCCCAAAATACTGCAGAGTGGTGATATGCTTGTGGCACTTGGAATGCCATATTCTCTCCCCTCTCTGGACTCACATCAGTGGCCATACTTTATTTCCTTAGCAGACTGGATTCACCAGAGTTGGGTTATTTTGCTTTTTATTGGTTGCTGGAAGTCAYTGTCCCCTACCTCYCCCAGCTTTGAAGAGAAGTATATCTTTATTAGTCACCTGGCACTGGAGTGTGAACTCAAAATCTTTACCCTGTACCCTTTGCAAACAACCAAAAAGAARGCTGGAGAGCCCTGTTCTAATTTTTAATCTCTCACTTTTTTTAACCATCTGATCATCAATTCAGGATTGAAARGGATGTCCTGTGTTGGGACTATGGAACCAAAGACTGCAGGAACTCAGTCCCATAATGTATTTTACAGACCCATCAAGTTCATCTCAAAATCAGAGTAGTTTTCTGGGAAATGAAAACAGTTCAACAGGTTACAGACATGATTCATTTACCAAGTAGAGCTTAGTACCACCTGAAGAGACAGAAGACATGTTCAGACATCTAATGAAGGAAGGACCTGATTTCTTTTCTGCAGAATCTTAATACTGTTTAACAAACGTTTCCAGATGACTACTTAGTGTCATCTTTGGCTATAAAGACTTCAAAATACTCAGCCCAATAGGGTGTAACAACAGGAGGGAAAATAAATAAAAAAAGAGAAAAGGTGCCAACTGCATGACACACAGAGGAAATGCAGAACTTCACTTAAATGAGGTTAGTAACAATTTGTTTTGTCAAGTTTTTTTCCACTCTATATTCAAGGCTATGAAGACTCTCTTATAATAATTCATAGAATAAAAAATCAAACATCCACACACTGCACCACACCCTATCATTGTGTTAGTATGGAATACCAACTATATCTCAGTTCATTAAACTATTTCTTTGAAGACTTTTTGAGGTGCTACATGCTCACTGTGTTCATTACTGTTGCGTCTCAGGTGGATTAAGGAGAACAAACAAGATGCACAGAGCTTTGGCATTTGGTGTTTTCTTAACAGGTGTGGCAAGAGCTCTTTTATCAATGAGAAATGGTGCAAGAACCAAATACAATGCAATACTGCTGGAGCAATAAATTTGTTTKATTGCTCTTTTTTTCCTTTCAGTCAAACGGCATCACATTTTAATAGAGTATCCAGGCACTATTAATTATCTTACTTAYTGTGCACCAACTAACCTTTTCTGCTTACCCAGGAAAAAAAAAACACAAGCCATAGCTGTCCACTGTCATGGATAATTTAAGTAGAACTTTAAATGCAAAACTAAGCAGTACTTCCTGAAGCCACTTACAAGGAAGTGTAAAAACAAAATACAATCAGGCATCTTGTTRGTCTCCTCTCTCTGCAGCCAGATTTTGAACTCAGTACTTGTTAAAATATGTAGATGTCAGTGAAGTCTGAAAAAGCCTCTTCCAAGGGCTAGGTATAAAATTTGTACTAGCTACAAGCTTTGGTATTTTAGATTTTTTTTTTTTTGCCTTCTAAAATAAAACTATTGTAGCAGCCTTTTGTAATTCTTTCTCTCTAACAAACTAATAAGAATAAGAAACTCCTACCAGGTAACAGAGTYTGAATACCTTTTGGTATTTTAAACTGAACAAAAACTACCAGTACCTGGTTTATGTTGTTTTCCTCAAATTTAAAGAGGTGAAGTCATAGTTCTTCTCTTGGAAGAGGGRTGAGGATGGCTATACATGACATTATTTGCCTAAGATATTAGAAACGTGTGAAATAGAAAACTACATTTGCAAACACTTTTTGTAGAAGCACTTTATCTCTACTTCCTAAAAGGAAAACCTCCCAAGAGGAGCCTTACTTTTCTGTCTACATTTTCAAGTACAGGATTCTGCTTAAAGCAGTGCAAAATTAACAAAAACACCCCCAACTTAATGAGTTTCTCTGCTCTCTAGATTAAAGTTCTCAACACAAGAAATATGCTAAGGGACAAAAATGTTCTTCTAGACCACTCTTCACTTTATAACAGTGGGAAAAGAAACTTGAGAGACAGCATAACCCTTTGTGATAATCAACTCCCCTATTACTCACTCAGAATGCTCAGCTATTGTATTTGCACAGTGACAGGGTCAAACCCCACCTTCAGAGCTGATTTATAGCACTCTTAGCCACAAAGCTGTTCACTCCCTWACTAACCTTGCTCAACCACCCTGTCTTTTTAACTTTCCGGGGCAACAAAGGAAAGCAAAAGCTTTCTTTCATGGCTTTAACCTGCTCAGGTACTTGCTGCAGTTACTGTCACCTTTCTTGAGTCACAGATTCTAGGGAATAGCAGCTGTGTGGCTGTCATCTCCACCCCCTTCATGGTTTTGCAGATCTTGACCAAATCCTCTCTCAGCTATTGCCTTTCCTCAGAAGAGTTCCACGTTCTCTCTTCATAAGAGAGCTGCTTGATCCCCTTAAACACTTTAAGTGCTCCTTCTCTAAGCCTTCTCTAACCACAGAATGTCCCCTACAACAAGGTATGAGGTAGGATTTATGGTTTAAACATTTTTCTAGATTCAAATTTCTGACCCCATGGTCAACAAAACTCCTCAGAAAGCTACAGTACTGCCAGAGAAGGAGTAAATAAGAGACGAGATCTCTCTTAAATTGTCCATAAAAGATTCCTTCTTCCTTTGTTAAAATTGTTGCCCCAGGAAATAAAACAGGCTGCGTCAGGCTGCACTGAAAGAAGAACTGCAGGTGCATCACAGATTTCTCATCAAGGAGAAAAATTTTTTGCTGCTACCCAAATATACATCAGTTAACAAGAGATTATCATTTCACACTTATGGAGCCATAAAGCATAGGATGATCACTCTGCAGTTATTTCCTGTTGGGCACCACCACTTATAGCTGCAATACACAATTATGGGAGTCACCCATACAGGTAGAATTAATCTGTGTGTTAATGTCATTTCTGTGAGATAATAAGGCCAACAGTTGCCTACAGCAAAGGCAGATCCGTTAGTACATTTTCTTGTTTTTATGGGGATTTGTGAGCAAATTCTGAAGATGTGGCAAGCACATCTACAAGCACTGGGTGTCTGGTAACACTGCAGTTAAATTGGGGACTATACATTTCAGATTATTAATTCCTTCTGGCATATTGRAAAGGCAAAAGAACAACAAACCCTATGTAAATAAATTAGTTTGGCTACTTATGACTGTRTATCAATTAGGAAGCAAAAGCAGCTGACACTTTCTTGGAATTTGAGTCACAAGGAAGGCAGTAAAAACAGATGTATGTGCATGTATAGACAAAACAATCAAGGCTAAGGAAGAAACATTTACTGAAGTGTATGTGAATCATCATGATCCAAAAATCTRCTGGAGCAATTCCTTCCTCTTTGGTCAGCAGACCTGTGCAAATCAGTAGAAGAGCACAAGGGGCATCATCTTCACTGTAAATCCTACACACTGTTGTTCGATTAACCAGATTTGCAAAATCACAAATCTGGAATTAACAGTGTAGTATTTCTTGACTCTTATGAACATGATAAAAACTCTGCCAGGAAGAAAACACAACAGGGAACAGTTGCCTTCATCCAACAGAATGAAGTTCTAACATAATTCTGCTGGATGAAGGCATTCTACAACCTCAGAGAAACATGTTGCATCAAGAGGCATTTCTTGTTCCTCAACCAGTAAAAATAATTTCAATGACATCATTGTCCAACTTAAAAGCAAATTACTTAAATTCCTCWCTTCAAAAATAATATGAGGTGTCTCTTTGGACAACAATAGAAAGTTCTTCAAAACCACTTCTGAAGTGTTTACTAGCTCCGTGAAACTGTAACAAAGATTAAGAATGCTTCATATTTATGGCATTTTAAATTTTGTTATTCTTTTATTTGAATCTGTGTCACRATTTCAAATTGCAAGACTTCAAAATTTTGGCAACACAAAATTACTTTGTAAGGCTCTGGAATTTACTGGAGAACAAAAAATCCCTGATTCAGTATTTGTCTGTATACCTTAWACACCTTAGAATTATAACAATAGCTTAGCTAATAATGAATACCTTATATTTACTTTGAAAGAAATACAAAATTGTTAAATGCAAAATTATACACATATCCGGAGTTTGAAATAAAATCAATTTTGTAATTGCATGTTATCATAACAGGAAAAGACAGGACAATATGATGTATATATACCTARAGTTGAAGTATTTGCACCAAGGAAAGATGTCATTACAATAAATGTAGGATGTTAAGAGAAAGTCATTAACTACTGAACACGTTAATTTTCAATAAAACCTTCTGACTTATTCTCATCTGCTCAAGATAGGAAACTGGGAAGGCAGAACAATGACAAAATCAAGCAAGTCTGACATGCTGACAGGAAAKGTAGAGTTCATGGGGAATAGTACAAAAGCTTTTAGAAGTAACTTTCATCCCTGAGTTAGTACTAAATAGCACACAGTAATTAAAGTACTACCACCACTGTGAGACATTTTCAGTACAACATTCCATGAAGAAACCTTTAGTTTTTAAGATCTTGTAAACAATGGTAATAGAATTCCCCAGGTAACTGCACTGATTCCACTTTTCACAGTGAGAACAGCTTTCTTAAAACAGCTMCCCAAGAAACCAAAGCAATACTGATAAATGTGCAGGTGATCCCAACACAACCCAGGGCGGGCTGAAAAAAACCTGCACCTGCTTCAAATCAAGACTTATGTCCATGATTATGCTTTAGGAATGGTTCTGTTGGGTTTGGATTTACTAGATAGGCTGCCACTAGAACACAAAGATCATTTGGATATGCAGAGGAACTGGTACCTAATATAAATTGAAATTAATTTTGCCTACAAATAATGAAACTTTTCAATACAATAGTGTGAATATAGTTGATTTTGTTACATTTAACTTTGGAACTTCATTTTTAGAGCTCAATACTTACCTTAAGGCAAGAGTCACTACTAGCTTGTAGGATTTCAGTATCACCCATGAAAACTTAACACATGATTTAATGTTAACTGGACATCAAATGGGTTTGAGAAACTTTAATGATTTGTTATATATGGGAGAAACAGATGAGCTCTTAAAAAGCACTATAATGAATAAAGAAAAAAATTATTTCCCAATAAATGGGATTAATTTGAATGAAAGTAAAATTCCATTTTCTTTTGCAAGCTGTTTTGACTAGAATGAAGATCAATTTAAAGCTGACRTTCATTTTTCTTATCATGCCATTTCATTAACCTATCATTCCAATTTCATTAACTTTTTTGTTTTGTCTGGTGAAACTTAAACCTTCACTTTTATTAATGGAGTGACTCGATTTGTCAAATCAAAAAGACAATCTGACACTTCTTTGACCTTTAAAGCTCATTGCTAAATCTCCAGTGAACGTGTAAGATAAGAGGAACAGGAAAAGTTTGGATTTTTGAGTGTGTGAGAGGTGAGAGGCAAATCTTGTTCTTTCAAAGAGCTTTATTGTCTGTCGCCTATGACATGACAGTTTTATTATATTTTGATATATTATTATGAGATAATAAGCGAGTAACAGAAAAAAAACAAACCCAAATCCACATCTACCCAAACCACGCACACACACAAAACCAACTCGACACTTATCGTTTGTATTTAAAGTCTGTCAGGGGAGAGAGGACGGGATTATTGCACTGTTTAGTTGGCACTTAACCAGCCAAGCAGTTGGAAGAGGCTTGGAGTAACCTGGTCTAAGGTAACGTGTCCCTGCCCGTGGCACGGGGTTGGACCCGAAAAGCAGCCGCGCCGGGGCTGATTGGCGTTGGCGGCCCCGGTCCCTCCCGCCAGAGGCGGGCACAGGGGACCTGCCCTGTGCCGGGAGCTGCCCGCCGTCGCGGCAGCGGGGCAGTGCATGGGGCGGGAGGGCAGCCGAGCCTTTCCCCGGAGCCGGGGACGAGCGGCAGCGCCGGTGCATGCGGTGGGGCGGAGCGGGGGCAGCCCGGAGTGATGCGAAGTTGAGGGAGGACGGAGCGAGGGAGCCTCCTCTGCTCGCAGGGCAGCCCAGCCCCGCAGCAGGTGCAGCAGAGCCCGGGCGGAGGCACCGGCGGGCCCGGCGCTCCCGGCGCCGCAGCAGCGCCGCAGCCCGGGCCGGGCGGACCCGGCTGAAGGACAAGAGCCCCGAGCGGAGCTGCGGTCGTCGGCTCCTTACCAGAGGCAGCGACGCGGAGGAGCGGCCCTGAAGGGAGAGCGGTGAGGGCCCATGGCGGTCCCGGCTATGGCGCGGGGCAGAGGGTCCGGGAGGGAGGTGGAGGGGGCTTTCGTTCCACCTCGCTGCTTGTTCCAGTCTGTCGTCTCCCGCTTCCCTCCCGTAACGCAGGGGAGCCAGCGGTGGAGGCTCTGGTGGAGGGAGAGCCATGGAAGAGGGGGGTGAGAATCGGGGGGTTGAGGGGAAGAGCCGTAGCAGTCGGGGTGAGACTCAGGGAACTGAGGGGAAGAGTCATGGAAGTGGGGATGATAACCGGGGGTCTGAGGGGAAAAACCGTGTCGTGGAGTGAGAGCCGAGAGAAGGAGCCGCAGGGGAGCCGCGTCGATGCGGTGTCTCCGAGCGAGGGGACGGTGTGACCTGAGGAGGGAGCTGGGGGGTGTGAGGGAGCGCCATGTCCTGAGGGGCGCCAGAAGGACACGTCCCTTCCCGCCCTTTTCGTGAGGGGCGCTCGAGCGGGGAGAGAAGAGGGGCCCGGGGGCGGCGCGCACGGTACCTGTGCGGCGCGGCAGGCGGGCACTCATCRGGCGGGCTCTGGCTTGACCGTCCTTCGGCGCCGCAGCGGTGAGTGCGGGGAAGCCCGGCAGGTGCCGGCRCCGCTCCTTGAGGAAGTTTGAGCGCCCTGAGGGAAGAGGGAGCGGGAAGGCTGAGGGGGCGCCCACCCGCGGGGTCCCTCAGCGGCTCCGCAGCCCTGAGGGGAGGGGCGCGCGCGGTGCTTGGCGCGCGCGGGGCGCTGAGGGCGGGAGCGGGGGGGACGCGGGAAGCGCCGCTTTTCGGACACCGAATCCTGGCTGGTGCCAGCGGGTCCCCATTAACTGCTTGATGTCGCCTTGAGGGGCTGTCGCCGACAGCCGGCCCGCGGTGGTGTCGGCGGGGGCAGCACCGCGGTGTGTGGGCGCAGAGCCCCCCATGTTGCGTTGCCGGCCGGCTGCCGGCTTGGAGAGGCGGTGTGAGGGACATCATAGACCTGGGATGACTCCCAGAGCGCCTGGGATGCATTGCCCTCCCTGGAWATTCCCCGAGTTTCCATCCTAGCCACCTCTGAAGGAACAGCGTTGCGTAATTGCTGCTGCGCCTCCCGGTTGGGCTCAAAAAGGAGGAAAACGGTCAAGCGTGAACTTTTCAGGCGGCGCATCGGTGAAGTTGCGGTGTTGAGGCGGAGATCAGGTGGCATCTTGTCTCCTATTGTCTCGTTTGAGCCCTGGCCGTGGAACAAAAGGGAATCATTGGGAATTGCGCAGCCCATTTTGCATGCTCATCCGAGTTCCCTGGGGGTGGCCAGCAAGGAGTAACTCCGGTAGTAGGCATCCTTGAAGGTCTCCTCCCCGAAAGCAAACACCTTGAAACGAACTTTTTTTTTTTTATGTTATGACCAACTGCCTTAGTTTTGGGAATAATTCACATGATATCACTTATTTCTAGACTTCTGTAACAAACATTTTCTCATTTAACGTTTCCAATCTGAAGCTGCCTGCCTGATTTTCCAAGCAATTACCACACAAGGTCACTTAGGTATTTTAGCTGAGCTAGTTTTAAAGCACCGACACTATATAGTGTGCAATTAACCTTTGCTTCACGTTTCCTTCTTTTTGTTTGTTTCAGCCATTGATCCAGGCCGAGCACTGGATACTGCAGTGGCTTTTCTTTTCCAAAAGAACCTGTTTGCGCTGGAGTCTGGTGCTTCGAGACAGATTTCACGCTGTTGTGAAAATATTTCAGTTGAAATACAAGGAAATGAGTCTGGCATTTTTTTTGCACATTTCCTGTTAACAGAAGCTCTTTATAGAGCACAAGCAATATTTGTTTTGTGATGTGTCTGTTAAATATCGAGACTCTGAGGTGAGAATCATGTCACTGTTTTGTAAACAGTAGARTTTATTTTCTTAGGGTACTTCTAAACACTTGGGTTGTTCTAAAGGAGGATTTGGGTGGAGAAACCCATGGGATTAACCAGGGCTGGAGGAGAGGACATCTGAAATGATCTTGCATCGTTTTTCTGGGCAGGGTGATGTCACCTGAGCTCTGAGTCCTTTCCTTGCGAGTGTGAGTGGAAGTGACTCTGAGTAGGTGGCGATGGAGCAGTGACGATTTGGTGGATTGGGTTGGTGGCAGTCTCAGCTTGGTCAGTGTCTGCTAGCTGTTGTGCTTTGCCRCCAGAGCTTTTTGTGTGGCCTTCTCTGTACCTGTTGACATTTGCACAGAGGATATGATTYGCTGGAATGCTCTTCCTACTACTTCAAAAATGTTCTGCAATTAATGATATTTTTAAATTTAACATCATCTGTCCTGATTATTTTCTAATTGACTTTCTTGAGCATGAACTACATTGGTCCTGACTTAAATTGCCGAGGGTTTATTTTTATTGCTCGTGCCTGCTTTTCTTTCTGTTTTCCACTTCSGGCTCTTTAAAGTGCTTTTTGTCCACATCACTGTTTTAGCCAGTTTGATCCCTTTAGAAAAGTGCAGGAATTTACTTTGGTTTATTCCTTACTGGTGAAGTCCTTTTCTTTTACTTCCAAGACAAGTCCCACTGCAGTATTAAAGCCTATTGGGTTGGTGGTGAGATCAAATTCATGAGATGCTTAGCAAATGAAATACCTTTTTTTCAGATCTRGACTTTCAACAAATATTTTTATTTCTGTTTGATTATTACAAAGTCATATTTGTGAAGAGAACAGAACTGTGTTTGAGAAATGCTGTTACATGAGAAGCATTTGACATCATTCATCTCCTTTGTCRGTATTCTAGTCCTCAGAAAAATTTCAGCATGGATTGACCTCTTATTGTTGTTTTAGAAAGTATCTTTGGGCTGAAAGCTGACATTCTGATACAGCTCCAAGTGTTTGTGAATAGRTATTGTAGAGGGCTCTTCTCCCTGTTTTCCAGGAAGCAAAAYACACTAGAACCATTTAATAGAATTCTCTGTCCTTCCCCTAGGAYAGCTATGCTTGGAGGCAACTTGCAAGCCTTGTGACATAAGATTTCTTGAACCTTTTGATGAAATACTTTTGATGTTTTATGACACATGTGTGTATGTATGCTAAAATTCTCAGGGTGTGATATTCCATGTTAGAAATAACCATTTAAATGGTTTGTTGCCAAAACTGTGGTTATAAACTGGTTTGTTATGACCATTTCTCTTAATCAGCACAGTTGTCATGCCCATAATTTTATTTGTATAGGGAAACAAGCATAGCTTTCTTCTTTGCTCCATGCTGTTCTTTCCTCTTATGAATGGATGGTTCAGCTTCACAAAAAAATAAGCAACTTAAGACTATTTTCCCTTCTTACTCAGTAACTGAAGGGAGAGTTAATGGGAAGTCTTGAGTCAGATTCTGAGCTGAGCTGGAAAAGAGCCTTGATGCCCTGCAGAAACAGCCTGCTTTAAAAAAATTTAGAAATTAAAACTGTGTTTCAGTGTGTTTAGATGGAGGTTACAGTGTGAATGTAATAGYTGGAGGACCTTGCAGGTTTCTTAATTCAAGACTATAGTCCATTAGAGAAATTATTTTCACCACCAGTCTGGAAAAAGTTATTTATTTGTTATACCTGAAGATGGAGTGCATAGGTGTAACAAAACCTTCAAACATTACATTTAGATATCCAGGATTTTAGATAAAAATGCAGTTATATATGTTGAATTTTTGGAACGTGTTTGCAATTCTTTTCAAAATGTGTGTTTCATGAACTGGTGTTCTTGGCAGTAAAGCACCCCATTCGTTTGGCTTTAGTCAAATAACTTCAAATTGGATGGGGGCTGTGGTGATCCGTATGGTGCTTGGTCCTTAGGCACAAAACTTTACCATAAGTGATCGAGCTTCAAATGCTTGTGTGACATTTTGTCCTCCCTCATTTTGCTTCTCAGCAGTGCAAAGTGGAAAATTCCATGTGTATTTCAGTAACATGTCTGGATAGGCCACTCTAGTGCTTGGGGCATCCATGACTTGTGGGGCTAAAAGTTAATGGAAGTTTTGGTGTAAATCTTGTGAGGACTTGTGAGGAAACTTGCCCAAGGACAGTTGACGACTATCTGATTTTTTTTTTCAAGTTGAGAATGTTGAAAAACAGATCAGAGTGTGTAAAACACAGTAGTAAAGCTGTCATGTTTCTTTAATCACTCAAGGATAAACATTAATTACTGCGCTTTGTGACACTTTGGCAATTATTGTGCTTGTTCATCAATTAGCTTTATTTTCATGAAAGTACACTTGAAGATTGGAGTATTACAAATCATTTTATCTCAGACTATACTCTTAYTAGACAATCAGTCTTGCCTTAGACTGATTAGTAATGTAATAACTGAACTACAGCTATMGGCTATAAAGTTGTTTCTGTTTTAAGCTGCCATCAGGTATTTGTTACTATATAGTGTTCATGGTCAAAAWRTTTTAGTTGATTTCCAGAAGTGGRGGCACCTGCAAAGTGCCATTTTGGTGGGTAGATCCATGTGTAGAACCACTTGGTGTGTGTCTGGATGGTTTATTGTTTGTTTGTTTTGGTTTAATRTCCAGATAATTCTGGGAATCGTAGTCATGGAGATGGGAACCATCTTTGTCTTGACCCCCTGTAACCTTTGGATTTATTTTCTCATTTCCCTAATATTCGTGAATTAACAGACTGTACTTAAGTCTCAGGCTGTCTGACAATTTACAAACCGAGTCTTTAGACCATTCCTTTCTGGAATTATGCTCCATCTCAGTCAACTGCCAGTGCTAGAAATCTGCAGGAAGCTTATGTGTATTTAGAAGTTTTTATACAGCTACAACAACAAAAAAAAAAAAAATAAAAGAGCCCCAACCCTTACCAGGGCATATTTTGCACCTTTTAGAAGATTCTCGAGTTGATTTCTGTCCTCTCTGGCTCTGGTAAGTGATATGTAGGGTCTTTCTTTTAAAATCAGAATCTCAGGATTAGACTACATAGGCAAGCTGTTACACTATTTTTATCCTTATTTTAGGCTCAAATTCTGATAGGAGATAGCTCAAAACAGGCACTCCAAAATACAACTCTGAAAGCAATAGACAACAATTTAAYTCAAACAACACTGACCTGTAAATTTAAAAACAGAAGCTATTAATTAACAAATTGAATAAGCTGGATGTTTTTGGCATGTGTGGAGTTGCTGCAATTATTTTAATTGAGCTGAATAAGAGTGAAACATGATGAAACCAAGTATTTTTACTCTATCCCAAGTTATATTTCCCACTGCAGAAACAAACCTAGTGATAGTTTCCTTTGTGATTGTGTTTGTGTGGCCTGTTAAAATGTGCTTATTTGCTATAGGATGAAGTCAGAAACGGAACAAAGAAATTCATTGAGTGCTTCTGGGTGTCATGTGATGGYGTGACCGGGAGAGCTTGTACCAAGCTGAAGCCAGCTGGAGTGAAAAGSAAAGCATCCCCCCAATAATTATTGAAGTTAAAAGAAAATCCCAGTAAAATGGGTTTAAGTTTAAAACTAATGTTGTTTCAGGTCCTGAGGCTTTCTCATGAGGCAGAATTCATGCTTGGGTGATGGTAGCACATAACGACAGGCACCAACAAATTAAGCTCACAGCCAAATGCTCTGCAATTTCTTCCAGCCCCTTCTTCAGAGGGTCATTGTATCAAAGGAGATTGAGTCACTAATTAAAGTATTGTAAATCAGTCAGGTTTTTCCTTTTTTTCTCCTTTTTTTCTCCTTTTTTCCTTTCTTTTCTGTACTTCATTCAGCCGCTATTTCAGCCTTTTGATGCCAGTGTGAGAGCAAGGACTTCCTGGGCAGCTTTGACCCTTCAGTGGAGGCATCTTTGTCTCCACCAGCTGCTGTGGCACTTGTGCCTCATGCTCTCTGCAGGTAGAAAGTTTCCTTTAATTTTCAGCACTTAATCCTGTGGTGAGTTATTCTGTTCCTGAGTTCTTCAGGGCAGTGTGGTCACACAGCAGGAGCAGGGCGGTAAATRACATCTTCACCAGCACTGGTGTCCCCTGGAAATGTGGAGTAACCTGTTGGCTTCTCTCTGTTAATACCCCCAGCCCTGCATGTCACAGCAATATTTCTGGATGCTCTCTGGTGCAAAATGGCTGCAGCAGGTCAAGAAACTTTTGCTTTCAGGTCTGGCTRCTTGCAGGAAAGGTCTCCAGGAGCTGCTTCAGGGACTTGGATGTTGTTGCTTGTGTCTTGTGTGAGTTGCCGGTAGCTGTGAAGGAAGGTGCATAATTTGTCAGGAAAGGCTCTCACATTGTGCTGGATGAAGCAGACAAATGTTTCCACCAGGAATACGCTTGCAAACAGATGGCTCTTGGCTGTGTGCAGTCAGCAGTTGTCTTTCCAAGGTGCTGGGGGTGGGATAACCATGGGCAACAAGGAACAGAGCTGCATAATGGAGAGCGCCAATGCGGAGAAATACGAGCTGCTGGCACACGGAGTCAGGTTGCCCTCAGTAGAAGGCATGCAGGTTTTGGAGCAATGTGGAAGTGTTTGGCTTTGCTCATCCTCACTAGGTAAAGWGTTASAAATTAGAGGSATCTTGAARTGCCCTGTTTGAGAAGCCCRGTGCAAAACAGGACAAAAAGGACTYGCTGTTCTTGCTCTGTTTGCTTTTATTTGGGTTATTAAAATGCCTCAAGAATGTCTTGATTTGTTTTGACTACCCTACCTGGTAGGTCTACAAAGGTTAATGTTTCACAGATTTAAAAATCTTGATGAAGCTCACTTCCATGCAGTTAGTTGGGCTGAACTTGGAAAATGGATACTCGTACAATACTGACCTTCAATAAAGTTTATATATTTTTTGCTGCATATTGTTTGCTCAGTTTTAGTACATAGAGTGTTAAGGAATGTAGGTCATGCGGAGTGGAAGGTGCCTTTGCCCTGTTGTAACTTAGTTCACGTTATAAAAACATTTAATTGGACTTAAATCCTTTATTCTCAGATAAATCAGATTTTGGCTGATACAATCAGTACTGCAGCATTATAACCCCAAAGCATGCAGGCCTTGCTTGGGTTTATAAGGGACTTGACTGGAAGATTAAATCAATTATTATCAATATATTTGGAARTCCTGAGTAGATTTAGAACATAATCACGTCATAAAGATAATATTTGTAAATATTTAATAATTTTGGATATKATCACTCTTTTCAGAAGTTTGGGACAGTTTTCCATAACCACAAAGACTCACCGAACACTCCTTTCCAAAAGCCAGTGGCAAAGTGTTACCAGGAGTGTTAAACTTTCAGCCACTTACATAGTWAGAGAGAATGCCTTGCATAACAGTAATATTCCCATATAAATTCTGAAAGAYCTCTCTACTAGCATGCCTATGAAAAATATTTTGTGTATGAACTGGAAAACCTGTATTTTGAAGAAGTGCCACTTCTGCCATACTACCTGTGGAGTGAGGATTTCTAAAATCCTTTTTCTACCATTGTTGAGTACAAAAGCTTAGGTAAAACCCTTCAGTGTTTGATAAAACCTGTTGCACATATAGTAAGTTGTTACTAAAAATGGTTTCATAAATTGCATATCCTTTTGACTCCCTCTTAATAGCTCCTTTGCTGTTTGCTCTGCTGACAAAGTAAATCTGACAGAGGATTGCAGTGACATTGTAATGCCTATAAATCTTCCTCTTTTGTCTGTGGATGAGATGTTCTTGTACTCATTGAAATGCTTCAGTCATTGGATAGAAGATGCACTTGTTCAGGAGACTGTACAGAGTAAATGCAAAAGCCTGCTCTTGTTGATACACGTGTCTTCCTAATTTCTTCGTTCATTCATTAGATTGAAAARGGAGCCTGTGGTTGAAAGCCAAATCGTGCCACTCATCTAAGACATTGCAACACAGCAGCAATCACGGCACACACTGTGCCTGAGCAATTAGTAACAGGATGTGCGATAGGAAAAACTTAGGGACATAAATCCAAAGGTTGTACAGTACCTGTTACCAGAGTCTCTTCCCAGATAATTTCCTGRTTTGTTTCTCCAAGGCTCTGGACGTTCATGCATTTCAGATGGTTTTTGCCTGCTTTTCGGCACGTGTGTCTCTTAGTACCAACTGCTTCCTAATCTTAAACTGCAGTTTGYTGCCTGAAGTCAACTTGTGGCCTTGATTTACTTTAATGCTCCTAAAGGATTGGGGAGTAGTATTTTGGATTGCCKGTGGAATATGTGCAGTACAGCAACCAGTATTATGGGTTAAGAACATAATTAATAATTAATTCCCAATTTAAAGGGGTTAGGAGGCAAGTTACACTTTTAGCTTGAAGATCGTGGTCTTCTTTCCTGTCACCTGTTGTGCCACTGATTAAAACCTTCCTGTATCCATGATAAAATTATCTTCTGAGATTTGCTGTCACACATAATTTAGTCAGTGCATTTCCTTGCATAGRTGACATTTTCTGGGTGCTCTGCAAAAAAAAAAAGGTTGATGTGGACTGCTATTAAATCTTCAAGTGTTTTGGGGGAATGTGAAAAATTAGAGATCTTGAAGGATGTGTAAAAGGAGATACTTTCTCTTTTCTCTGGTCACCCCTCCACAGTTTTGAATCAATGCATGTTTTTGTGTACGTATATATATTTTGTCTGTAGTATCAGCCATGTGCGTGTGGCTGATACAGGTAAGATATGGGTTGAGTACATGTATTTTTATCATAGAATCATCCTATATTCAGTGAAACCTTTTTGTTGTCTTGAAATACTCTCTTTTCCTTTCAGCATTAAAAACTGCAAGTGCTTTTGATTAGTCATTCCTGGCTATCTTGGACTTGATAAAAGGCTTTGCTTTCAGGGCCTTTGGTCATGCAGCCTGGGTTGTAGGGCTTGGCTCWGTATTTGTACAACTGAGGTGTTCATGAGCCTCTGGGGCTGGGTACCATGTTTTACCTGTAAAACTGTTTTTGATAGCAGCTAAAGCAAACAGAGTTGCACATGGAGTGAATTTGTGTCAATGGGATTTTGAGTAGGCGGGGCAGGGCTGKAGTGTCAGTGAATTGGGTAATGTCAGGTGACAATCTGAGATCAGTGGCCACTTCTTTTCCTGTTTTAATGTTTTCTTTCTTTTAAGAGCAGTAGTAAACCATGGTCAGCAGCTGCTTTTGTTGGTTTTTTGTTTTTTTCCMTGAGGCAGTTTGTAGTGCTCTCAGTGACCAGTTGTTCTTCAACTTATCTCAGCATTTCTCTTGCTATGCTTTCAWCCACGTACCTCCTCCCACAGTTACAGTACATCTGATCTTGAGAGAAATAAACACACGGTGTGTTCATCTGGGTGAATGCTGCAGTTGGCCATGGTAGGGTGGGATTGGCTCCTGAGGTGACACTGCCCTGTTTGTGGTTCCAGTTTTTGACCTCACACAGAGACACAAACAAGTGGGATAAATGAGGCCAAATTTGCCTTAGTGGGAGGACAGCAGCTGGCTCTGGAGCCTGGCATGGGTGGTTGCCATATGTAACTGAAAACTGGTCATGGTCCCACTACCAGTGTGGAAACTGCATCAGATCTGCAGCTTTTCATGTAAGTGCAGTTGCTGATTAAATAGACCTTTTTTTTTTTTTTTTTAAATAAAGAAACGTTTTTCTACCTTTTTGTTCCAATTGGTTCAGACACTAATGTGAAGTTTTGGAGAGCTCACAGCTCCAAGAGCAGAGTTTGTATTCTTCTTCCAAAATAACTTAGTTTCGTGTAATGACTTGGTGATACAGGAAGGGGAACAATACTGTGAGAAAGATGAGGGAATGAATCTGCATTTTACCACAGTTCTGGAAGTTTGTCTTGGTAGTATACCAAATTTGCTGAAATACATGRAAATCTCACATTTCTCCTTTTTAAATATTAGCTTTCCACTTGGGCATAGTCATTTCATTACTAATTAGCTCCTGGATTTGGGCTTGCAGAGGTGGCAGCCTGTTCCTTTAACCTGTGCTGTCGCTGTGAAATTGTAATGAGTAATTTGAGCCCTTTGGGTAAGGTGAGAGTGATCAGCAGCTCAGAGATTGCTCCTTTGCTGTCAGAAGAGCGCTGCTGTTTGGGATGAAGGGCACCTTTCCCGGCAGAGGTCCYACTCAAACTGCCCAGGTAAACTCAACAAACCTTAGCAAATCTAAACAAAGGCTGAAAGGAAGGGAAGAACTTAAAAAAGCAGATTGCATCGCTGAATTCAAGCTCTGTAAAATTTCTTTTGTTGCTTTAGAAGCCAGGAGTGTTATGTGTTTCTAGTGAATAAAAAGAACTTTTTATATCCTTTTATGCAAGTGCCTAAGAACTGTTTAATCTTTTGAGTAGTGGTAAACATGGGAGCAGTTTGAATTCAGGGTGTGCTGGGTGGAGGTGAYTGAGAACCTCTTCTGCTTCTGGATCTCTCTGTGATGGAGGAAAACATTGACAATGGAACTGCGGGCTTGAAAATAGCTATTTATGAGTTTCAGAAACAGCGGGTAGGCAGGCAGTGGTGTAAAAACCCCAAACATGCCAAAAAGTTCTCTTAGCAGTGATTAGCAGATTATTAAGGATTGGCAGCAAATCTAAATGTAATTTTGGGTATGTGCTCCAGGACTGTAAWTGACTGTTACACAAATTATTAATTGGAATTTATCTAAAATAATTTAAGATTGATGTTTATATAATTACATTAAGTCTTAGTGTTTAAATTATTACTAAAAAATTCACCTAGTGCTACACTTACTTCAGTGTCATTCAGTGTATTTCCACATTGTCCAATTTTCAAGTATCAGAGCTTTGTGAAGGATCCTCTGTCTTATTATTTTCTTCTGAAAGTCATTATTTTCTTTGTAGTCACACTTCTTGTTCTAGGTCCTGCTTGGTCCTTTTGGGTGAATGGAAAAATACTTCCTTTGAAAAAAARAATCACAAATTAGAAATGTTTAGGTCTGCTGAAAAYATCTCTCCATCAGTCTGACTGTCARGAGTGTGCTTGGTTTTCTGTAACCCTWTAAAACTCAGACTTTCTCTTTCATTTGAAAACCCCCACATATAGGTCATTAACTTTATGAGTAGCACTTGGAGTAGGTTTAATGTTTAACTTCTTGGTATGACTTTTAACTTTTCCTTGYTGTGCTCCAATAGGAGATCTGTTTGCAATCAGCAGTTGGTTTCASTACTATAAAGCTGCTGTGCATCTGGTTTTTCTGCATACCCATGTTTTAGRGCTTTTTGGCTGAAAGGAATGGCTTCAATTCAGTTATAATTTTTTGGGTTTTGTTTGGTTTTGGGTTATGTTATGTTTTGGGTTGGTTTTTTTTAAATTTTAGCAAACTTGGATTTTCCTTTTCACCCTCTAATATAAAAGGATGTTGCATGCCAGCTCAGACGCCGAAACAGTCTTACTTAATGGAGGCAAATCCTAAGAAGAAGGACTTAAGATAGAGGTACAGAATGGTTTTATATTGTTAAATATCCTGGAGAAATGCCTCGTTCTCTGTCTCTGGGCTTTTCTTTCCTCTTTTCTGTCAGGACACCAGAAATTCTTTTTTCAGGCTTCCGGATTGCAGAAACAGAAGGCTGGTGCATTGGACGTTGATCGTTTGTATTTATTTTGGCAAGTGATTTGTTCTGGGAGTTCACTGCAGGAGTGTGACTGGGAGTTAGTAGGAAGAACCCCTGAGCTGTAGTTGGGTTTAGCTGGCTTCCAGCTGAGCGCCACCATGGCATTTTCCTGAACCTTGTAAAGCTTCCTGTGCTTGGGCACTCCTTGCTGCTTTTGGAGATGAGCTGAATCAGAAATTCCCACTGGAGTAGGCATGTCTGTCCTGGTGGAAATACCTGCCATGCTGGGGAAGCTCAGTGCTGAGGGCACTTGGAGTGAAGGAATGTCTGGAGAGAGCTTGGAGCCGAGCTTGGGTGGCTGTGTGTTGATGCCTTGCTGATGGCACTGAGCACCCACCTATTCCCCAGTCCCAGTCYGCCAAATGGGAATTATGCTCCTGATTCATTGGCTTACAGAATGCTGTTACCTATTGCCCTTGTTCCTRCTAAATTCAGACCTGAGCTCCCTGCTTCTGTCTGGCCAGGACATGAAATGATGAGGCTGCAGGTTCCTGCCAGAATTTCAATAGAAGGTCAATGCAATTTTTCCCAGTAAAAATGTCACCTAATCGGCATTTCTCTAATAGCATCGTGTGTTTAATATCCCTATGCCTTGGCAGGTCCTGTACATATATCTTCCTGCTCCTGTGAAAGGTGCTTRTGATGAAAAGGGGAGTTGCATAATAGGTTTTTGAGAAGTAATTATTGTTTTACCAGTTCTGGAGATACCGCAAGGAGCAGACTGCCAGGGAAGTGTGTTGTGTCATCTCTTGACACTGATACATTGCAAGAGGATAAAAAATAATRTTTGGTAAATGGTTTTATTTATATTGCCAGATTTTCCTGTTAGTTTTTATAATACTTTSACAAGGAGTAAAATGTCCAAAGTGATTCCTGTTCACAACTTGGCTGCCAGGTAAGTGTGAGGAGAGGAAGCAGTGGGGAAATACTTGTAAYATCCTAGGGAAGGACAGCTGTAGTTCCCATTGCTTTTGGTGGCATTTGTGTCACCCCAGCCACAGAAGATATGCCTYAGGGCTAAAGATTGGATCTTCTGTGCTGTGCTCTAGGCCTCGGATCAGGAGATGGAAATAGAGCTGGACTGTGGCAAAGTGCTGGATTATGAGGAGCCCTTAGGCTCCTGYAACCTTTGATTTCTGCTGCTGAAACAAAACTGAGTTTCCCAGTCCTGCACCTCCATTCATGGTTTTGTAATATCACTCTTGTTGACAGGAGCAGTAATTTAATACCGTGGGAATGCTTTTMGCATGGGGAGATGGAGTCAATAAAGGGATTTTTTGGAGTTTGAGTTATCATTTTTCTTGGATGTTTCATTGGCAAACCATGATTTATTTACGTTTTCTATCACCTCTCTTATCTAAGGAGTGCTATCCTCTAGCAGGGTCCTGTTCAGGATAGCTGAGCATGGGCCAGGGCAGTGATTCTCGCTCTGTACTTGGCACACCTCGAGTGCTGTGTCCAGTTTTGGGKCTGTCATTTGAAGAAAGATGGAGGTGCTGGAGCACATTCCGACGAGGGCAATGAAGCTGGCGAAAGATCTGGAGAATAAATCCTATGAGGAGCAAATAAGGGAGCTGGGGGTGTTCGGCCTGGGGAAAAAAAAAAAGCTCAAATGAGCCCTAGCTGCTCTCTACAACTACCTGAAAGGGAAATCCTTCAGAAAACTTATTACAGAGTAATATAATTTTAAAAAAAACCCCTTATATTTATTGCACAGTAAGTGTATAGGGGTATAGGAATTTCTAAATAGCTATATAAAATATGAGGTGCTCTGTTTGTCCGCTGGTAACCCATGTAACATTAATTTTCAAAAGTCCCAAGCAATCTGTTGTAGGAGGTTTTTATGACTGTCCTCATGTATATAGGGAGATAACAAGGGCTGAGTAGCAGTGTTATCTGTTGTTCTTATTTATAAAGGACACTGCAACAGACTCAGGCTTCCACGTGGATTGCTTTGGCACGAGGAAAGAGCAGATTGTTTGGTTTGGCTTGTACTCATTTCTCTGTCCTAGGAGGGTGATGGTGACTGAGGAGTTTCTGACATGTCCTCTCTATGCTTTTAAGTCACTTTGTTTTCCTCTGCTGCATACAGCATTTTAAATCACAAAAACAGGTGTAAAWATATTTTCCCTTTTGCCATCAGTGTTCTGATGCCAGGAATTGTGCATTTAGGATGGCAGTGAGGTTTTCAGAGTAGGTAGAGCTGATGTTCAAGTGGGTGTTTAAGGGCTGATTTAAGTGGGTTCAGAATCAAGTACCTGTTAAGTGCTTCAGTGGAAGTTGCAATGCATGCAGTGGAAATTGCTCACGTGTGCAGTGCTAACTCCTGTTATTACACTTGATCTCATAAGCCGAGTGTARTTTTTGGAAGCTCAAAGCTTAATACACATTCAGTGGTAGTGTCTTCGTGCCTGATTTTTGGCTTTCCACCCCGATGTGTCTGATCTGCATTGATACTAAAGAAAAACATGGCATGAATTTGTATGTCCTTTCAGGAAGAAGAAAGCCCTCTATCTTCTCTATCCCCTTAGTTTATATAAAAACAAAACCCCAGAAAATATTATGCTAAAATCAGAATAGAGTTGCAGCTTGAACAAGGACAATTTGCGAAGCCTGTGGCAACTATCAGACAAGACCTTGTAGTGGAAATGCTCATAGCTATGCTAACAAAGTCATGGTGTGCTTAAACTGCGAAATGTAGTCCTGTTGTCTGTGATGTAACACTCTTATTTCTCCTTTCAGCTATGAAGCCGTACACTCCAGCCTTCATTCTCCTGTGGAGTGCTGTCGGGATAGCGAGGGCTGCCAAAATTGTTGTTGTGCCGCCAATTATGTTTGAAAGCCATCTTTATATTTTCAAGACTCTGGCCTCAGCCTTGCATGACCAAGGTCACCAGACAGTGTTTCTCCTCTCTGAGGGCAGAGAGATTCCTCCATCTAATCACTATAGACTTCAGCGCTACCCAGGGATCTTTAACAGCAGCACCTCGGATGATTTCCTCCAGTCCAAGATGAGGAGTATCTTCTCGGGGAGACTGACTGCCCTTGAACTGTTCGATATCCTGGACCACTATTCCAAGAACTGCGACATGATGGTTGGCAACCGAAACCTCATGCGTACCCTCAAACAGGAAAAATTTGACCTGCTCCTGGTAGATCCCAATGAGATGTGTGGATTTGTTATAGCTCATCTTTTAGGGGTTAAATAYGCCGTGTTTTCCACTGGCCTCTGGTATCCAGCAGAAGTGGGTGCTCCAGCTCCCCTGTCCTACGTTCCAGAATTTAACTCGCTGCTCACAGATCACATGAACCTATTCGAGAGGATTAAAAATACTTTTATTTATATTATTTCAAGATTTGGAGTCAGTTTTTTGGTTCTGCCAAAATATGAAAGGATAATGCAGAAACACAAAGTTCTTCCAGAACGGTCCATGTATGACTTGGTCCATGGATCCAGCCTGTGGATGCTTTGTACTGATGTAGCACTGGAATTTCCGAGACCTACGCTACCCAACGTTGTTTATGTGGGAGGAATCCTAACCAAGCCKGCCAGCCCTCTGCCAGAAGTAAGGTTTGCTGAGTTTTACAGTGATTTCTTGTGTTTTTTGATTGACCTCATGTGATGAATAGCAGTTTTTAAGAAGTAATTTTCAGATGGGACTTGTTCTATTGTTGCTTGGTGAAATTTACCCTGGAAGTCACTTTATGTGGAGGCAAGGGAACTATTGGTCACAAACTATTGAATCTTTTGTGGATGCAGGAAGTATTTTGGTTTTCAGTGAGATTCCCAATGGTGCAGTAGAGGTGAAAGACAGTGCACTCTGTCTTGGAAATCACATCAGTAGTTTCTAACCAAACATGGTTTAAAATGAAAACAAGAGAGAATGAATGAATACTGTTTATGCTTAAAGAAGCCTGCTGGTAGGTTATACTAGGTAATTTTATGGTAGTAGTGTTTTTATGGTCTTTTTTTTTTACGCCTCCCTTAGGTTTCATAGTGCCTTTAAGAGTATGTGTATATTARCATGAAAAAAACTGTACAGAGTGARARATGGAGATAAGAGTTAGCAGAAATGGCACTGTGGCTGCACTCAGATATGAATTTTTACAGTGCACGTGCAGGCCATCAGGTACTGAACTTCAGACTGAAACAGTGATAGTGACTGGACTGACTCGGGAAATCCTGGCTGCACAGATTAATTATTAAGTTAGATTATTTCACTGATCTTTAATATGTTGTACCTAAGAGTGCCTCTGTTGGGCAATACAGCGGTGAGTGACAGGCAGAGTAATCTCTCAGAAAACCATGTCATCTACACTTCTGTTTGTTTATGTGTACATAAACAAATAGGTCTTGAATTGGCGGTGGTTTTTAATGGGTGCTTTTGGCTGGATGATGAAAAGGTAGGTTGACCTGCAGTGCTCGATAATTTGCTTCTTAAAATGCCTCTTTCAGCCTTTGCTTTTTGTGTGAAAAGTGCTATTGTCTGTTCTACAGGGTGTCATCAGAAATGACCAAAACAGTGCTGCTTCCAGCTGGTTCTTTCCATGTGTGCATCAATGTGTTTGTGTTAAGGAAGGGTCAGGTACCCTGAGACAGCAGGCTGAAGGTACCCCTGTGCTGTCTAAGAGTTCATCCCTATTCCCTCCAATAGACTTGATGGGTTTTTTCTGCATTTTCCAGACTGATATTTTCCTTTTCTGTAAGAAGGAAAAGGTATTTGCACAATCAATTTGGCCACAATCAAATTRGYCACYAACATTKTCTKTTTTGTGTCTTTTAYTGTTTAATATAAYCAGTGACAGTGACCTTGAAGTAGACCTGTGGGTAGAGTAAATGGCAAATACTCATTACACTGGGGGAAACAAACTACCTGWAATTATTTGTGAGTTGAGACATTATTTACCTTCTTTTCAGTTTTATCAAGCAATTCATGGTGCTCTAAGTATGAGTTTTGATTGAATGTGAGAGAGGGACCAAGTGAGCATGTTCATCKTTTATCCTGTAATTTGTCCGTGCCTAAGCTGTTACACATATCCCTGCGGTGTGTATTGTAGGTAAACTGTCAGTTTGTGCAATGGGTTTGTGTTTGCTGAGCAGTTGGACAAAATTCATATCTGTCCCTCTGTCCTAGCAGATGAAAACTGCGAGTGCAGACAGTGAGTGCTGCRGCTGTTCTCTGCTCCTGCTGCATCTCCAAGGCAGCAGCCTTGGCTAATTTATTTTCTGCAGCTTCTAGTTTGGTGCATTAGGATGAGCCAGAAGCAGAGCTAGTKCATGTTCCAGTGCTGGGCTGGAATTGGTGATGCTTCAGGAGCTCTCTCAAGTAATTTTTGTTGTCCATGGATGATGATTAGAAAGGGGGAGTTTGTAGCTGGACACAGTAGCTAAACTTTGCCTGCTAAAGCTGTTATTACAAGTCTTTCAAGTCTCTTGAATTCACCAAAACTGCTTATAAGTAGCCTAGTCCACCTTGTCTACTACAGAAGTATTAGGAAAAAAAAAACAGGGGTGTTTCTTTCAAGTCCAAAATACCTACTCAGACTACCTGGGCACCTCAGTAGTGGCACCCCTGTGCTGTTGACAGTTTTTTTCCGATTTTTCCCCTCATCAGAAATAACCAAGTAGTTTGTTTAAGCRTAATAGAATGCTTACACATAGCTGWGAAGTTCTAGCCTCCAGTTCATAAGCAGCATCTTAAAAATAAGAGACAGAGTARCAAGCAGTCAGTGAGGAGATAAAGGTCRAGATCTTTTAAGGTGTTACAGATTCTTTCATTCCAGAGGATGGGRTAGCTTTGTTTTRTGGCTGCTCAGRTTCTGCAYCACTTTCTTGAACTTCTTGAAAGAAAAGTTAGAAAACCACAGCTTTTAAGGGTAGCACGTAGCAGTGGGTGCTGAATATTCATRTCACGTAACAATGTGTGTGTGAGGGGAAACAAACCTGACCCAGCTTTGCTGGTAACCTACATTAATATTATATATTATATATATTCATMTATAACCTGAGCCAGCTTTGCTGTCCCATCTGCATTAATATTTCGATCCTGGGGCACATCCTCCCSGCTGATCCTGCAGTTAGCTCGTGTCAAGCATGATTTTTGGCTGCTGCTGAGCTCTGTAGCAATTACGCTGCAGCCCCCGGCTGTGGCGTACAACTGCGAGCGTGTCTCTGGGTTGCAGCTCGCCCGGATGCCTCGGGAGGATTCCGATCCTCCTCCCTGCTCTCGCTCCCAGGCAGTGCCCGGTGTCGGTCTGCGCTTGGCGCAGTGTCCCTCGGGAAGTCGCAGTGATCAGCGTGCCAAGGAGGGGGAGCCAGCGGGGAGAGCAGCGGGTCCTTTGGAGGTCACCGCTGTGCCCGGCTCCCTGCGGTGCCTTGCGGCTCCCTCCTTGGCATGGCAGGGTCAGCCTTACCTGTGCACGCAGGCGGTGTCAGGCAGTGGCTCAAGTGCCGGGGGAAGGCACATTGCCCCTCCCGATCCCCGCTGCGGCTGGATCAAGCCGAGCATACCCTGTCATTCTGCTCTGCCGTGGTGGGAGGGCTGATGGTCGCTTTGCAGAGCTCTGCGTAGACAATTCTAGTCGTCCTGTGTGATAGCCAGCGTGACATTTTCACTGGTTAAACTGGGTTTAGAAGGGGCTTCTTGCTGTGTGTGTGCTGTGCTGCTCTGTAAAACACCAGGAGATGCTAAAGGTGACTGTTCAACGTGCATTTGAAATTTTATTCACTCATGGGTGATGGGTGCAGAGTCCAGGATTTGTGTACTCAACTCATAAAACTGTATGTTGAATTATATGGAGGACAGTGTGAACACAACAGCCTTTAAAGATAAAAAGCTAGACATAGAATGGCTATYAAGTCCTTAAGGTCATCAGTGACTTAAACGATCAAGGGTGTGGTGTTCCCTGGCAGTATTTTCCAGATAACTGTCACTGGCCATTAGGAAAAGAAAAGGCTCCTCTGCCTCTTCCTCACTACACTTCTCCTGAGGGATCTGAATGAAGCTGGCTTTTTAAAGGAACACCCTTTTAAGCAACAATGGGGAAACCTCTGTGCCAGCATTTATACCTTGTGACCAGGTTGATGCGTACCAGGCATTAATCAGYCTGATAAGATACATACCTGAATCARGGCAGGAMGCTGAGGGGTGYTGTGAGTAGCTGCCTTGGGTAATACTCAGTCCATGAGTAAACTAAATTTTTGCTGCAGGGGAAGATGTTCTCATTTTGGAGTAATAAGTTGTCCTTTCAGCCACAGCTGTCAACAGATAGTAATTATATTCCTCGCTCCTCCCTGGACATCTTTTATCTGAGCTTGTTATTATAYAGATCGAAGTCTATGTAGAAAATTGGTGGCTTTGAAATATCTTCCCTAAAAAGTGTTCTGGTTTTTGTTTTTTGATTTTTTTTTTTTCCCCCTGAGCCTTGCTGACAGTTGAATGGTTACTGGGTGTGTTAGCTGATACCAGTATTTATCTTGAAAATGAGGCGGAAGAATCAAGAGATGTTTTATTCCTTAAACCTGGCTTTTGTCCTTCATTTAGATTCAAGGATGCATCTATAAGCCCTTGCAGGCTGTAGCAATAGATTTTTGCACATGGAGCACCATCATTTTACTATTACTTTTAAAGTCCAGGGAATAGTTCTTACAGAGCTGTGTGGACAGTAAATTTCTGGTGGTATGAAGCAATTCTGGAACTGTTCTAAAATGCATGTGATTGTCAGCTGGGGAGGCAAAAAGTCTTTTAAGGATGATGGCAATGATGCAGCAGTGTGTAARTTCCATACTGAACTGTATGATCGTGTATTTTGGCTCTAAAATACGTTTTAGATAAAGCTTCCTCCCCCCTGAAATATTTAATGTTTTGATTCACAGGCAAGTGTTGCCTAAGCTCTCCAGGTACCCACAATTACAAAACTCTAGTCTCCGGTCTCGGCTGCTCCAGTCAGACTGGGTTGGTGAACCCTGTCCGTTCCTGCTGTACTGCTGCATTTCAAATTTGGGAAGAAATGTGACTCTCTATGTGCCTGTGTAACATAAAACACAGGGAAAAGGACGCAGGGCYGATTTTGGAGCTTGGCTAAGTATCTCAAGTTAAGYTTGTGTGGAAGTCAGGTTCTCCAGGTGCACATGCCAGACATAAAGCTGGCATCCCATGAGCTGACAAAGGAGMACCACACCTTCAGCGAGCCTGTGCTGTCCATCAAAAAGCAAGTTTACTTCATTCAGGGATTACAGTTCAGGGTGGTTATTTGTTGAGTTCAAACAGTTGTTTGTATTGGGAATGGAAAACGAAAGGTCCAGACCTTAGACACTGAATTGCTCAGATGATGAAAGCTAAAAGCAACAGAACTTACGTTGTTATATTTACTTATAGGAAAGAAAAAACCCACCTTAATCAGCTAGTACTTTAAACAGGCTTTGTGGTTTTAAATWTTCTAATTTATCCTGTTCCTATTAGAACACACAAACTAACAAGATTTATTCACTTTGTTACCATGCAGTGGTTTAACAGAGTGTCACTTCCACATTTTGAGGAATGACCTCCATAGAGGACAAATAATGAGCCAGTGTTCTTCCCCTGTTTCTCCCATTTATAAAATAAAACAGAAGACAGGAATTTATTTCAAAGGGCACTCTTTTTTCCTGGAGTGTTTGGAACATCCTTCAGTTTGGGTACCATGTTCCTCTAATTTGGGAAGTTGGGATGGGCTCAAAACATGACATTTATGAGCAGCAATCCTAATAAATAATATTACTGACTTGAAAAAAGAAGTTAATCAAGACATCTTTTCAGATGTCCTGCTTGCTTAAAGGTGAAGTGGATAATTTGTTCACATCTAATACCTTGCTTTGGGGGATGAGGTGTCTGCAGCAAGGGCTTTGTGAGAAGGCATCTTCCTGAGCCTTTCCAGGCTGTTCACAGGAGGARTTCTTCAGGCAGCATGTTCTGCTCTCACCCTGACCAAGGCAAGTCTGGGTGAAGGGTGTGGATCTTAGGCTCAGAAACCAGCCGGTCTTAGGCTTTTCAAAGAATGTGATGACTGTTTATATAAATATAATTGAAAAACACGTGGGTATTTTGCAAGTATATGCGTACTTCACATGTATTTATAAATCTTTAAAAAAACCAGAAGGGAGGAGGTAAACTTCAAGAAGAAAGAAAAGCTGTTTTATCTGAAGAGGATAATGAAGAAGAAATTGCAATTACTAGATTAAAGGATTAAAGCTGCAGGTTAGAATTCTATCTCCTATCATCCACAGAGCACAGGTGTCATACAAGAACGATGACAGACAGTATTTCCCACCCAAATTACATTATAATGTGGATTTATGGGTGGGATATGTATCAGTATCTGTAATACAGAGGTCTGTATGCGAGACTGAGCTTGTCAATTTTCTTCTTAYTTTCTGCAATTTAATTTGACCTCATGTTCTGTGGACAGAGTAAATAAAATAGTCTCCATACTTAGAGTTTTTTCTTAACTCCGGTAGAGCTTTTTGCTACATATGGAGCAACTGAGACTGTTGTAGGGTTGGTAAAACCTTGGTTTGCATTTACATTTGATAATTATCAACTTTTCTGTGCATGCTTGCAAGTTCATGTTTAGGAAGGTGGTTTTATTGGGTATTTTTTAACAGAATTTTGCCTGTGGGGTAATGCCAATGAGGTTTTTAATTGTAACCCTGGATTTGAGGATCCCTCTGCTGCACCCGCTACTCTCTGCAGTGATTTTAATAACCTCTCCTGAAGGGCAAGCTCCTCATTTTGCACTCCTCCCATTCATCTGAAAGGCAAGGTTGCTTTCCCAGGGTGCTTGCCAGAGGTCTGGTGAGTAATGGATTTTTGCATCAGGGAAGTCCTTGCGCGGCACTTTCTTGGTTGACCTCTAGCTCTGGGTAGAGCGTGTTCCCAGAGCTTCACTGGATATGCCTGCAACTCTAGAGGGGGCTCAGAGGAAAGCCAAAGGCTTGGGGGACTGGSTTTACTGACTCTGGTTTTGAGTGTGCATTTTATTTCTCTTGAAAGTTAAATGGACTGAAACACTCTGTTCATGTTGGATGCTAAATGGGAAGAGGCAGTAAAGGTCAGCGATAACAAAATACAACATTTTAGGCACTGGAAAGCTTTTCAAGACTTTTTTATTTTWAAATCCATAGTGCATTTTAATTTGGCAAATACACAGTGTGTATATAAACACCAAATAATTAGTGAGAAATGTGGGAAAAGTCTGTATTTCAGCAGGGCTGAATCTTTATCTGATATTGAAGATAACAGCATTCTTTGATTGATATTGAAGATAACAGCATTCTTTGATTGATATTGAAGATAACAGCATTCTTTGATTGAAAGGTGGTGACTGCTTGGAGTTCTGATAGAAAACAGATCTTAGAGTTTCTTTCTCAACTGATAATGTTAGTGTGGCTTTAGCCAGCAAGAAAACAGGGATTTGTCTAATCTGAGTGTGCTTTTTTAATGGGTATGAGATATTTGGTTTGGAGTTATCTTACTCTGTGCTAGTATGAATTAYAAAATATGAGAAAATAGCATGAATATTAAGTGCATGCACTTTTTGTATGGTAGATCTCATTRATAAAACCCAGGGAAGAGAACTATTAACTTGTTATTAATGAAGAGGGAAATAGAGGGTCGGGAGGATCCTGTCCTCATTGGGACTGTGTGTTGGCACTTAATTGAACTAAGAACTTAATGGAGATGGATTGTATGAAAAGGAGAAAACCTTGACAACATGGCACAGGCACTTTTGCCTTGTGGCCGTAGTTTTTAAAAGGCAGGAATTTAGTCAGTGGAAAATAACCTTCAGAGTGTGACCAAGGCACCGGGCGATGCAGAGCCAGCAGAAGCAGCTGGATGTGTGGAGTCAGGGAGGCTGACTYCATCCTCTGCCTCGTGCCCTCGGTGTTCACTGTGATGTTCTGTGTCCTTTGCTGCTCTGAGCAAATAAAAACTCCTATTTTTGGTTCTAGACTGACTTGAAAATTCGTGGCAAGAAAATACAAGCAGCTTACTTTGCCTGAAGTGATAGTTTCYCTGTGTTCGCTGTGAAATGATGGGTTGTGTTATAACTTTTAGGTTATTGAGCCTGTTTGTTTTGTGATGGTAAAGTTTGTATAATGGCACCTATATGACGTTCGACCACCTGTTCTGTTACGTTGTTTTAGTAAAAATCTGGAATAAAAATGTGATAATATAGAATTTAAATGTYGCATGAGACAAGTAGTAGTTAGGGGATGGCAGAAAAGTTCAGATGCTTATAAAATGATGTGTTTACCTTTCTGTTTATTTATCAGTGAATATCTCCTTTCTAAAGATGGCTTAATGTGGTTTCTTATTTATTTGAAAATAGATCTGGTTTTGTCTGCGCTAAGCGGCGTTTTGTAGAAGTTGCATGGGATGCCTGTGCTCTGCTTTGGGGARAGGGTGGTTTGCGACCATATTCAAAGAACAGGCGTTTGTGCTATTGCACATTTGAATCGAGCAGCTGAACAGGGAAAGCTTCGGATATTACACCCGGTTATGTTTGTATTTGTGCACTTTGTTTATCTGAAACAAAGCTCAGTATTAGGCACCACTGGTTACTGCCAGCTGGGCCTTCACTCCCTGCTCACAGCTGTGTGTTCGGCACCGGAGCCTGCAGAGAATGGCTAATTAGAAAACCAGGCAGAACAAAGCCCACACAGTGGGGTGGCACAATAGCATTCCTGTCTCACATTGGTCAAAAGATGGATTTTATTTCTTTATTCCTCCCCCCTCGCTCCTATAGTACAGCACAGATCAATAAGTGCTTCTTCTCCCTATGCAAGCACAGAGTCCTGTACTATTTTTCCCAAAGGACATGCATTTGCACAGGAGTTACATGGAAACAAGCAGAGGCCTGACAGGGTTGGGTACAGTGTTCTTAGTAGGGGTCCTTTAATTTTTGCAGACATTAGTATGCATTGTTCATTATTTCTTAAAGTAACTGCAGTGAAAATGCTAATTAATATATGCATGAGCTGATATTTGCACTGTTTATTATTTTTTAAACCATTTACTTGGTTTTGAATTGAAAGTTTAAATTAGTTACAATATATGTATTATGTGATACTTTATTATGAATGTATATAAAGCTGTAACTGGATGAAACACAAAATTGAGCTGGAGAAAGTAGTTTACTATTCAGTTCAGAATGTGAATGTGCTGCATTAGACTTGCCAGGCTTACACCTCTAATGGACGTGATGTACACAAATTCTGTGAGTGTCTGATCTAATTCTTTATTAGAATTTCTATTGAAAGTTTTGCTGTAAACTTCATCGAGGTTTGGGGATTATAATTCCTTAAGGTTTGATTGCTGCTTTGGRAGGGGAAAGCCAGGTTCCTATTCTTAAATCACTGCTAAGGTTGTCATGTTGGCAGTGTAGTCTCAACAAGGCAGTGTTGTCTCTTGGCTGTGCTAGGGCTTGGGAAGAAAAGCCCTTGCCTCTGTTCAAAGAAACCTGAAAATGGGTTGTATTTGAGGATGAGGGAAAGGATTAGGTGCTCTCTTCCATTCCCTGGAAGAGAGAGCCATTTGGAGAAGTGCGTGTCTTGGTGATATGTATGTTAAGTTTGAATTCTCAGTTCTGTGCTTGGTTGAAGTTTGAATCAGAGTTTGAGGAAGGTTCAATGCAGCTCAGTATGTAACAAACTGGTGTGTACCCCCCCATTTTTTCTGTAGGTTACACCTCCAAAATCGTGCTTTCCTTTCCTTATGTTAAGCGTAAATCAGCGTGAGTTTACAGGAAACCTGAAAATCCTCTAAACTGGGCAAAAGGAGGTCGCTGTGCTGCACGCCAGGAGCTGTGAAGTGCTGCCCGATCAGGGAATGCTGATTTTAATGAGGGCAGCTCTAATGACTCATCCTGACTCAGTGCCTTTTCATACAGAGCGTAATTAGATCGCCGGGGCAGAATGTGCTGGAGGTCAAAAGTGTAAGTGGATTTAAGGGGAAGAAAGGGGTGAGTTCACAGGGGATGAGCTTGGGTGTCTCAGAGGGTTTTTAGTGGGCAGCAGTTCACCCAGGCTGGTGCGTGAGGTGCTTGGGCTAATATGGTCCTAACGAGTGGAAAGGCAGGAAGGTGACTGGAGGCTGCTGAAACTGTAGGCAAACAAAACTGTCCCGTGGCATCAGTGAGTGCTTTTCCAACAGATAGGTTCTGAGAGATCGCTCCAGGCTTCTCTTTTGTGTGAGCATTAAGAGTGTACGTGCAAGAATTAAATGACATACTCACCCATAGTCACRGTGCTGTTGAAGTATTCAGTCCCTTTTAGAGCTGTGCCAAGATCACAGCCTGCTCTCTATCTGCCATGGGTATCACTGCTACACCTTGTGTACTACACAGAGAACTGGCAAAGYACAAGAAAATACTCAGGCTTTGTGCCATGGCCCGGCTAATTGTACCAGGACGTTCATATTTATCTAAAAATCAAAGGCCTGGGAATGCTACTGACATGGATTCAGTTTCASTTGATCTTCTGTTTAGAAATTGTATTAAAAAGCTGTCACAGAAATAATTCTAAAAAGTTTARGGAATCTGAGAACAATGGACTCATCCAGATCACAAACTCAGGGAGCTCTAAGAGGATGCAGTGTAAGTTCCCTGTTTTCCATTGCCTAATTTTCACCCAGCTCCCTACATTTTTAGTGATCCCATTTAATCAAGGCTGTGTTATGCCAYGAATTACAGAGATGTTTGCAGGAAGAACCCTCATCCTGACAAGTCTGTAGTTGATTTTCTGCAGYCCATGCACAGTAGTGATGTCCCTCACCCCTCTGGGGAAGCAGATTGGAAAGGGGCTGCAGGGCGGAAGGCAGGTAAGCAATTCCCCTTGGTAACAGCACCATGTAAAGCATAAGTAAAATCTGGGGAWGAAAAGAGCCTTTCAGTTGATGTCAAAATACAGCAAGCTGAGTTGAAACTCTGACTCTTCCTGAGGCTGGCACGGGGCAATTTTGACCCTGTCTGAGAAATTAATTCCTTTCTTTCTAATTTAGCATTCTAAAAGAAACTCCAAGGACAACATCGGGTTCCTCCGCCTCTGCTTTCGTTTGGCCAGGCATCATCCAGCTTTCATCTGGGTATTAAGGTTCTCTTGATAGAAACTATTTTATTTTGCATTCCAGTGTATTTTTTTATGTAATCCCATTTAATATGATGAACAAATCGCATGCTTTGAGCCTGATGRCAGGATCTTGTCTTGCCTGTCAAGATTTTAAATTCACCTTTGTCCATGTTCCACCAAAGCAGTGGGATTGCCTTCAAAGGGAGGAATTACAGAGGCCTGGCTATGAAGCCACCCTACTGATGCTGAGCAGGTTGCTTTGCCGTTGCACAACAAAATGCAAAGCCTGTTTGTAGGTGACTAAATTCCTTTTTTAAAATTATTCCTCTATATAAAATTCTAAGTATTTAACAGCTATTTTTTATTACACATGGGGATTTTTGAATGCTGTTTTAAAAATTCCATTATAASGAAATATTTATACCTCCTCCATGTTTATATCATTGAATATAATTGTTACTACGTGAATACATGAGGTCTGTGAAGTCTCAGAGAATTTTTCATTGAGCACAGAGGAGCAGTGGCCTTGGGAGCCAGCTCTCAGCTAGAACAGGCTCATCTCCAGCAGCAGAAACCACGTGTCTGGCCAAGGAGGAGTAGTCACAGRTAGGACCTTCTGATGCCAGGATGGTCCAGGATTAATTGTTCCATCACCTCCCAGGGATCAAGTTGACGCTGAGTAGATCACTCCATGGATTCTGCTCTATGGAAACACAAGGAGCACTTGCTGTTTAACCCTTTTTCCCCCCATTCCACACCAGTTACCAWATACTTGGCATTTCTGGGTGCATCCTATCAGGCCCCATGTAAATAGTCTATGTCAAATTTGTTTAGACTTTCCCTCTGGTCTGAGGGACCTGGGATTTCCAAAGGCCAAACCAATGAAGGCTAAAATGAAGAAAGCAGGACACACCTGGAACTTGTTGACACCAGGCTCCTTGTCCCATTCAGCTTTGACTTTTCAAACTCCATTCCTTCAAACTCAGGCAGTGTCTGGATACTCCACCTGTCCTTCTTTCTGATTCAAGTGTGCCGTTTTTTTTTCCTTTTTATTTCTGAGTCTTGCCGGGAGTCTTTTGTTTATCTTCCTGCCACCTTTGTTACCTTCCTGCTCATCAGCACTAACCATGCTTGGGCTTGGAGGAAATGGTGCTTTTCAGAATGGTTTTTCCTAGAGCCCACAAAAGTTCTTTTCTCTTTAGCTTTGAACAGCTGATGGGAAATACATCAAGATGTAACTAGTTGAAGCACTACAGTGACTATAATATAATGACATTTGCTGTATGCCTTAGGTCCTGAAGATTCAAGGACGAGCTTTAAATAAATCACAAAACCACTTGGAAACTTTTCGTGTCACAAGTTCAGCCCCTAATAAATGATTCAGCTCTGAGGCAGGTCACAGCCACTTCCCCTTCTTTGCCTTCTCCCTCTCCCTTCTCATGAATAAAAAAAGGAAAAGAGTGCACTGGAAAAAGACAAACTGTGGATTTTAAAGAAAATGGAAATGKTTTTTTCTTTATATAGCAGAGAGCAGTGCTCAACCCCCGGTGCAATGTGCTGGGTTTTGTGCTCGGATACGATAGCACGGCATTACTCCGTTACTGTCTGCCCTCCTATTTATTACCAGGACAAGAGGCACATTGTSAGCGGGGCTCTTCATTTTCTCTTTGCTCATTTCCTATTGCTGTACTGGTGTTGAGCAGGCTTGTGCTTAAACTTGATGAGACCAGAATTAAACTATATCCTGAGAAACAGAAGATATTCTTCATCTGACTGATACGTCAGTGGTAGGATTATAATTTTTTTGTTTCCAGTGCCAACAGTTGTGTTACGAAAAACCCAGAATTTAAATCTGTGTTTTAAAAAGTAAGGGGTACGCTTTCTTTGCTCCCTGAGAGGTAGAAACTGACAGTATGTTTAGAAGCTCTGGCTTCTTTCAAGTTGTGTTTATTCTTTTCATACAAATGAAAGCAAAACAAGGCTTTTGAAGCACTCTCRCTAAAGGCTGGAAATGACACAGCAGAGTCCCAGGCTTCATTCACACTTTCCCCGTGCAGGGCTTCCAAGCTGATGCTGTTGAGATGGATCTGTTTATATTTTGCTGAGCTGAAATGCAAYGTGTTAGCTTATGAATGTGTGTCAACTGATCAGTTAAGGAGGGACAAACTGTCTTAAGCTGGTGGTTAATACTGAAGCTAAAACAAACAAGGAAGGGTTTTGCTGTTCATGGCCTGTGCCCTGGATTCTGAATCGTGAGCCATTGATTTCTAGAATGTTTGGGATTTGTGAAACTTGGCTTCTGAAGCAGCAAAGGCTCCAACAACTGCTTTTTCTAAGCCACGTTTTTGCTCAGTGTTCCTGTGCTTTGAGTCTTCAGTGCTCAGTGTGAACTTTGCTTTCCACAGGATCTCCAGGCATGGGTGAACGGTGCTCACGAGAACGGCTTTGTGCTCGTCTCCTTCGGCGCTGGAGTGAAGTACCTGTCCGAAGACATCGCCAATAAGTTGGCAAAAGCCCTGGCCAGGCTGCCCCAGAGGGTCATCTGGAGGTAAGGGTGGTGTTGGAGGAGCTTGGGGTGGATTGGAGCACGCTTGGTTCCTGCTGGAGTTGCAGAAGCTGGAGTTGAGATTGCCTAGGTGGCACCGACCGTCTGACACTCCTGAAAGACACTCAGCATGAAAATACTGCAGTACCCTGGTAGTAAGGAGAGGCAGTGATTGTTGTGGCAGAATAAGCCGTGGGTTACATCCGTAGGCTGAATTTATATCCTTGGAAGGATTGGGGATAGTGAAAACAGTCTTAAGGTTATTACATTTGGGACATACTGTCACCATTTTTAATGGAGAAACTACCCCAAGGCTCAAGAATGAATCCCAATGATGAAAATCCATTTTCTTTCTTCTTCCCCCTTTCTCTCACTTTTTTAGGCCCCTTTTGTTCTTCTTTGTGTAAGCAGGGGCTTTTAGTACTGATTTTYCCTCTTGCTTTTTCTGTGAGAAACTGAAGAGGAATTCGCAGGAGTCAGAATCATTAAGAAGCTTTCTCAGTTCTAAAAACATCTTGAGTGGTGCTCTCAGCTTCCTCTAAAAACCCAAAAACTGTTTAGTCAGCTCTGCCTCCCATCAAGCACCATTGACATAATTTACTGGAGTTCATGTGAACCATTTTTGCCACATAATCAGTGCCTTACAACTCCTGTGGGTGTCTCACAACCCTGCCACGCTCTTGGAGTTGTATTARCAGTCCTGGTGGCTTGTTCCTCACCATCTCTTAGAGAATGTCCTCGCTGCTGTGTGTAGTTCAAGGAGCAAACCCCACGAATGAACAGGAAAATGGRAATTTTTCAGTCTCTGGCACTGAAGCTGTCATAAAGGTTGCATCAGATTTTCTTTGGAGTGGAGCCACTGTGTTTTCTTATAAGCCCCACAACAYGGCTTGGCTTCCAATTAATAATCCAAATTCATCTTTGTGTTTCTCTTCTGTCCTTTTATTATGTTTTCCTGGAATATTTCTCTTTAGGAAGCATCCCCTTTTTCTAGTGAATAAATCAATTGAAAGGATTTTCCTCGAGAACAGCTTTTTTTAATGCCAACCCAACAATTTCAGTTGAAGCCTTCTATTAAAATTTAGGTATTTATTTATTAGTCAAATGTAACTTGGAGTTTTTTGGGGATGTGGGGGTTTGGTTTTGTTCCTCAGGTCATGGATCTGTGTCTGTGTTGTACAAAAATGTGGTGAATGCTGCTTGGCAGTCTCAATGTCGTAATGCTAAATCAAGGGATTTTTTGTAGATCTTTATGCCCTTGTGGTTAGGGAGGACAAACCAGTAACACAATTAATGGTTTTTATATACCTTAGCGTAAATAACTTAGGCTTTTTTCAACATACAGAATGTATAGTTGTAAAAATGTATGTATTGCTTAATTGGACAAATGTAGATGATTCCCCCAAAGTTACAGTTTCAATGCTGTCTAATAAACAAGCCAGCACAATCCTTTAGTAGCCGTTTTGGAGGTTTTGATAACTGTTTCCATTTGATGTTACTGGTTTAGGTTTTCAGGAAACAAACCAAGGAATTTAGGCAACAATACCAAGCTTATTGAATGGTTACCACAAAATGACCTCCTTGGTGAGTATCTGTTTCCATTATTTATTGCTTCTTGTCACAGGAGTTCACTTTGTTCTTTCAAAAATATTCTGAATTAGCAGTTATTATAAAGCCAGGAGAATTTCTGTCACGGCAGTCACAGAGCAAGGGTACTAAATCAGGATTTGAAGAGAGAGTTAAACACCTCTCCGCTGTTGTCTTTCCCTGATACAAATTTCATGTTTTCCTTAAGTTCAAACACCRTTCAAGGAGGAGTAATAAAACTGATCTGTGTTCACACAGCATCAGAATARAGTCTATAAATACTATTTTATAAATAAACATTTATTTTTGTCCMAGAAAACTCTACCAGAACTTGGGTATGTTTTGCAAGCTGATAATCTTTCTGTTGAACCGAGGTGCTCCAGGTTCTCAGGGGGAGATGAAATTTGATCTTTTATGTTAATTTTCTTTGACTGTCAAAGGGTCCCTGAGCCCCTTGCAGATCTGAGAGGGCACAGATTATTTGACTGTTTCTGGGACACCTGGATATTTGCGTATTCCAAAAGAGCTCCGATGGGAGCTGATGAGTGCATTAAGCATTAATGTTTGTGTGTGTGAGCTGGAGAATTTCCCATAAAGCCGTGATTAGGCAGATGATTCCTGAAGCAGGTAGATTTGTTTTGGTTACGGGATTGCTCTGAGGCAGGCTGGTTTTTCCATTGCATGAGGCTGCTGCTGTGATTGTCAGGTCTTGCTAACCTCAAATAAAACATATAAAGCTGTAGGGAGAGTGTGACATCACTTGTCCTGCTATTAAAAATGTTGTATTTCATACAAAACCGTGCTCTGCCTCGCTCACTTGTGCTGCTAAACCTGCTGGAGTCACCACCAGCAGCTGCTCAAGGGTAGGCAATGCATACTAATGACTCCATTAATCATTTTATACAACTTATGCACATGAGAATTTGCTTTGGCTGTTCCCTCTCYTAGTGTATAAGGAAGTGATTTAATGCATGAGGAATTTCAGCAGAGTGGGTTTAGGGATAACTTCAGAACAAGCTGYGGTAATTTTTACCTGCCTGAGTTGCAGCTACAGAAAGACAGTGATAAATTTTTTGTACCTGGGTGCCTCAATGACTTCATATAAAGGAGATAGAAGTGTGTTTTATAACCTTCATGCCTCTTGTGGTTCCAGGTCACTCCAACATTAAGGCTTTCCTCAGTCATGGAGGCTTGAACAGCATTTTTGAAACCATGTACCATGGGGTCCCGGTGGTGGGCATTCCCCTCTTTGGAGACCATTACGATACCATGACCCGTGTGCAGGCCAAAGGCATGGGAATAYTGCTCAACTGGAAGACTATGACTGAGAGTGAATTGTATGAAGCCCTAGTAAAAGTTATTAATGATCCCAGGTATGGAATGAGTGATTGTGTGTTAAATATGTATATGAAACCTTAGTGCTGTGAAAAAAACCTGCATTGTTTCGTTTGTGTGTACAGTTGAGGCAAGGCTGGGTGTTTGTCCCGTTTCCCAAGATTACCCAATGGCTGAGGTTTCTGTGTGGGTGCTGGGCTCATTGCTCAGCACCAAAACTCAATTGTCTCCCTTGCTCTTTGTAGCAGTTGCCATGTGGAGGGCACAGAGGTTATGGAAACAAACCTGTCCTGACTTATTCCGTGTTGTAGACCAAGGTCYCTTTTGTGTCTGTTTTCATTACTTCACATGAGCAGTCTGGCTGTGGGGCTGCCTGCAGGGYCTGGAGCAAGATACACCTACATGGTTTGGGTTGTAGCTAAAATAGGGAGKTATTCGAAAACAGTGACTCTAAGTTCTGTGATTTTGTTTTTAAAAATAATATTTAAAGTGTTATTTTCCTGTTCTAGCTAGTAACGCCTCTCACCTCCAGATTAAAAATAGTGAGGGGTTAGCTGGCAATATATTGTATTGGGCTAACCCTAGTTTTGCAGTCTGGTGCTGCTGCTTTCTTGCTTTAATGGGAGTCAAGCCTTTCTGGGAAAGGAGATTGCTGTCAGGAGCGAGCAGCGGCAGAGAGGGGGAATGCTGATGGCGACCTCGATAACATCAGTTGCCTCACCTTCCCCTTGTGCAATTATCCCTGGTGTAAAGGCAAGTCCTGTGTAAATAACCTGTCGACCGTGCAGGCAGCAGAGGAAGAATTTGACAGGATCAGCTGCTGAGGTGAAAAATGAAAAGTTTCAGGTGAAACTCCGAACCCAGACGGAAACGGTTTATTGCAAAATCAAGCGCAGGTTTCTCGCTGTTGTGCATTTCTCCGATAACTCGGTTGCTCAATAACATAATGTGACAGCTTTTCCTTTCTCCCCTGTTTGCTGTTCTCCCCCAGCTACCGGCAGCGGGCGCAGAGGCTGTCGGAGATCCACAAGGACCAGCCTGGGCACCCCGTGAACCGGACTGTGTACTGGATCAATTACATCCTGCGCCACAACGGAGCCCAGCATCTACGTGCCGCTGTTTACAGCATCTCCCTCTTTCAGTATTTCTTACTGGATATTGCCTTGGTCCTACTAGTGGGTGCTGCCTTACTTTACTGTGTTTTGGCCAGGATGACAAAATTAATCTGCAAGCAGAGCAAACATCTCTGGTCAAATGACAAACATAGCGCTGTTAATGGACACTACCAGAACGGGATCCCCAATGGCAAGTATAGAAGAAACGGCCACATTAAGCATGAAAAAAAGGTGAAATGAGCCAACAGCCCCATGTAAAGTAGTAATGAATCAGATCAGTAATCGAATTTTATCGCTGTAACTTAGTCTAACAACTACTTAAAACCTCAATAAGCAGTTCTAACACTCCCCTTCAGTATGTAATATTATGTGACAAAATTCTACGGAACTAAGAGAAGTCTTTAAAAAAAAAGAAAAAAAAAGGCAAGCACAACCTAAAATGGAAAAACGTTTTATTCTTAATACTGATGCAGAGAGGTTATTTTGGCACTGAAGTTTTTAGAAGCCTTAAATCTCTAAAGTTCTATACAATGACCGTATTTATGAATTTTCAGTTCTTAAAAGCTCAGTGTGTGTGTCCCACATGAGGAGAGGTTTCTTTTTATTTGCAGAGGTGTTCTCCTTTTATTTTTTTATTATTTTAATATGTCCATCCTTTTAGTTGAGAGAACTCTCTAGTGCTAGTTCTGTGTTTCCTTTGTTGAAGGTTCAACCGTTGTGTAAGAATGCTGTTTAAAACACAAGTTATTTCCCCCAGTCTTTATGCGAGAAACAGCAAGTTGTGGACTGAGAACACAGATGTTAAACAAAAAAAAAAAAAAGAAATAATTTTAATGAGCACTGAAGAAAAATGGCAAAAATATGTACTCGTTTTACTGATAAAGCTGCATGACTCTTCTGCTCGCTACCGGTACTTTGGAGAAAAGGGTCTTGAGCAAGTCTACAGTGTGTCCTAACTTTAAATGAGACAAAATTTTATTTGTCGCCTTTCTCTGCATACAGAATTTATGCCACGAAAATATTAGGGAGTCTTATTTCAGTTCTAAATACGGCTGTGTGGGAAATAGATTTGCATCATTAAGAAAAATAAGCGAAACAACAGCAACAACAACAAAAGAACTTATAGAAACCTAGCCCTGTGCTTTAGTGCAGAAGGTTTTGTAGTGGCCCAGAGATGTGCAGACTCAAACCACTCCTTGGGGTTTGTTTAAAGGGAACRACCCCCACACAGCGCTCCCCCCCCGCGCCCCCAGAGTTGAATGTCTTACCTGTTAATTCTCATTAAGTTCTTTCTGAATCGCAATGTTATAGATGTTCTCTTTCAATGGTTGTATCTGGAAAAAACAGAAATATTACCTTCTATTAGTCTGGGCCACGCAATCCATGTTCCACATAGTTGCCAATAGGAATTCCGCGCCGTGGGCGGTGTCCAGCCGTCCTGCCCGGGGCTGCTGGGGTGTGTGGGGTGAGGCCTGGCCACYTGGTGTGCAGAGGTGTCCCCGTGTCCCCCCACCTCCAACAATCTCCTTCAATCATTGTCGCCGACACGGGACGCTGGCGGTGGTGTGTGCTCCGAGGGCGGGAGCGCCGGGCRTGGAATCATTGCTGCCCTGCTGAACCAAAGTTGGCAACTATGAGTTTTATTTCCATGTCATTCTGTTTACTTGGAATTTGCACTACACACGTTGTGAGTGTACGCTTTATTTATTTGTAGTTTGAGGTCCCGTGGCTGAAAGAGAAAGGAGGGCAGCCCGTTTTGCCTTGTGTCGCTCACTAACATGGGAGGAGTTGGGATGATGACGGGATGCTGAGCTCATCTTCATACACAGTGATGCAATATTTCACCACCATTCCATCAGGAGCCTCGGTCCTACAGCAATAAATAACAGTGCAGATATGTTTCTAATACGCGGGGCGGCTACTTGTGCTGCTCTCTGAATACTTGAAGAAAAAATGGTATTATAAATATAAGCCTCTTAGCTATACCTTTTTACAATCTCGCAGCCCGTGGCAACTACAGGAGCACACAGAGGCGATGAATGGTGGGATGGTGAGAAGACTTCGAGTGTATGARTGACTTGGTTTAAAATGTGGGGGT
Source organism: Malurus melanocephalus (assembly GCF_030028575.1). Taxonomy (NCBI): domain Eukaryota; kingdom Metazoa; phylum Chordata; class Aves; order Passeriformes; family Maluridae; genus Malurus; species Malurus melanocephalus. The sequence continues at coordinate 349,477 of NW_026623642.1, forward strand.
TTTTTGGCATTAAAGAAGGTACAAAAGCACTGACCGGATGATTAAGCATAATTTAATCTCCACTGTGATAAAACTTAAGCAATAAACATGGATTTAATAGAGAAATTCTGTTGTTGGAAGTATGTTTTTGTTCAATTGAATGCTGGTTGTCTTCAAGTACCCTCTGTGTGTGCGTACAGGAATGTGGATGCTTATTAGGATACAAATAATTTTCCTTCTCAGTGTTTACCGTGGTGCATGATATATATTGGAAATCAAAAATGTTGCTTTTTTTTTTTGTAGTGTATATCTGCTTCCTGTTGGAGCATTGCATCAGCTGAAAGATAAAATGCTTAATTAGATTTCTTTAAGGAAATTCTTTTTTTTTTTTAAGTTGGTGGACATAGCTGGTGCAGTGTGTTTTGTTTTGGTTTTTTGTGTGTTTAAATTCATCACTTCAAAAGCAGGACTAAAAGGTTCTCCACAGTGATGTTAGATCAGATGACAGATTTCTACAGAGCAGTAGAAATCTCTGTAGGTACAGAGCAGTCTCTGTAGGTACAAACATGCTGCAATTCCTTTGCAATAAGAGGCAGTTGCTGCAATTAATTACAATACAATTAATTGTATTGCTAAATCCCCGATGAGTCTGATCCACCTCATCTCGAAAAATACCTGTTGTGTTTCAACTTTCTTCTAAGTTGAAGCATGAGCTGTTACTGTGATTATTTCTATCCCCTCTTAGCCACAGCAAGCAAATTGTTCCTKTGTTTCAGACACAGAATCTGACAGTGTTTGCTGTTGGTGCCCAGCCAGTGTTGAAATCAGCCAGATGGCTGAAGGAATGTTTWAAAAAGTGTTTAAAAATACATGTGTAACTAACTCCAGACTGCATCATAGTATCAGGGCTGAGGCTTGAGTCACCGCTCTGATCAATATTAGTTATCCGTTGAACAGGCAAGGCATATAAAGAAATGCTTTAAGTGAGCAAATCTCAGATGTTTGACTCTTCAGTGTCAGTATAATTACATTTTAATGAAATAATGGTGTCTCTGGGTGTAAGAACTGGGGAGGAATGATCACTAAAGCAAGAAACGATGTAGGCTTTGACTTTCGCAGATGAGCGCCAAGATTTTTGGCAGTCAAGTTCCCTTAATGCAGGGAACACCTATAGACACTTTTATTCCAGACTAAGAATGAAATAATCTCAATTTGTACATCTCTATACTGATGGTAATGGGGACAGAGTTACTCWGCTGTGCACCTGATGTTCATCTTGTTTCCCTTGTGATTTTTGTCATGCAGTGATCAAATTCTACCAGCGTTTTATACTGCTATAAATATTTTACTTCATTCCTGCATATTTTAAAATCAGAACAAGCTAACAGTCAAAATTTTAACTTAGTATCTATGAGTTTAGTTTGTTAATGGAAAAAAATGTCTTGCTAGAACTGAATACAGATATATACATAAATACAGACTGTGTTCTCCTTTATGGAGAATCTTGGATTTTGGGAAACTAATGGTTGAAGCTGGGATTGGGAAATCCTAGAAGGCTGGAGGTGAAAATGCAATGTTTCTTTCAACATCAGAAAGAGTTCTGTGTCCCACTCCTCCTGACACCGTGTTGCACTGACTGGGCTGTGCAGTGTAATTATTAACTTGGGAGAGAYACAAGTAGTATTTTATGTGTTTTTGTGTGCTGGTGTTAAAATACAAAATTGCAGCAGGTGTTCAGAGCTACAAGGAGCAAAGGTCAGGAGGATGCTTGGACTGAAGGGGCAGGTTGGACATGAGCTGCAGTTGGCACGGAGATGTTGAGCATCCTCTTGGATGTCTCTGTGTTATTTGTGCTCCCCAAAGCTCACCTGTTCGTTTTCCAAGCTCACTGCAAAAAGATGCACTGAATTCCTTTGGCAGCCTGCTAAGAAGAAAATGTTCTCATTCCAAACACAACTCGTTTGCTTCTGAAAATGAAGTAGCAGATAAGTGATCATCTCAGATAGAGGTTTTGAATAAATTCCCGTCCTCTGCTTCTGTGAGATTTAGAGCAAGGATTAGAGTTTTCAGCTCCAGAAGATGCCCACTAAGGAAAACTCTTAATAGAGACAGCAAATCTATATGTAGAGAAACGAGAGTTCTGCAAGGAATGAACACATTTATTTGTAAGAGTTTCTACTCTGTTGTGTCCTGCTTTTCTACACTTTTATGCCTCTTTTTCTGAATGTTTTTRTATCTTCTCGTTTTGGTGCATCAGCCTTTCTCAGTAGCATTTTTGGTGTGTGTGGTTTCTGAGCTTGCCAGTTGTTGATTTGCCCTTTCCCAAGGCCCCTTTGGCATTTCCCTGCTCTTCTGGTTCTGCTTTCCAGGATAACTCACCTGGAGACACTGTAACTCTGCCAGAAGCTGTTTCAATGGGTCTGTCCCAGTTCTGCTAGCATGCAAGACTCCTATGGATCCCATATGTCCTTACCTGGGCTCTGTTGGCTCTCAGGTGGAGGTGGCCTCGCCCCAGGGAGCATTTCCAAGCTGAGATTTAACTTTGGTCATTGGATTTCACTGCAGATAAGACCTTTCATCACTTCAAGCCTCACCCATGAGCTTCCTGATGAAAGAAATGCTTATCTAGTTTTACCTTTCTGTTGTTTTTGGCTCTGCAGCCTCTCTGTGGTGGTCTGGGAAAAGGTGCAGTGTTGGGTCTTTCAGCGCTGAGAAAAGCGTGACAAGGAGACGCATGAATTAAAACCTGCATTACTTTTACTGGAAAAAAATGTTACAGTTGGGTTTTTTAGATGAAATGATAAGAACCTGGAGTGTGATTGATGGCTGGGTACAGCAAAGGGAACAGTTTCTTTCCTGGATCCCATTGCTCATGTTACTGAGGTGCAAGAGCATTATCCATTCTTTTTTAAGGACTTGTTCCTGTTGGCCACCCCTCCTGCCACGGACTGCAAATGACTCCTCGTTTTTGCAGACACATCTCCTTTTKGGAGCTGCAGCACAAAGAGAAACGGTGAGAAGATCCAGGTTAAAAATAACCCCGTGGGGATAAACCCGAGGTCATTCCCTGTTTTTGTCTCTTTCAGAGCGGCCTCACAACAGCAGAGGGAGCAGTGAAGAGACCAAAGGGTAAGGAGTGACATGTAATGAGGGGCAGGACTGTGATTCTGTGCTTTTCCCAAAAAGGCAAATTAATCCACACCTGTATGTGTGGCACTTGGGATCCTGAAAGATTCATCAACTTTTATARTTTTATTTTTGTATGGCTTTTGTGTTTTAAAAGTGCATTTAGTGGGTGCAAAGAGAAAAGCATCTCAAGCCAACAGTAGGAAACATTCCACTGTATCCATGGGACCCTGTATAAAATTAAGTGTGCAGGTAAAAAAAAAACTTTTAGTTTAGAAGGTTAAAGTAACATGGGTAAAACAACTTCATAGAAGTAACAAATCATCATCACTGATCAAATAATATAACAGCAACTTGAGGACAGGTTATTCCCAGACCTGTGACCGACTTCCCTTGCTGCTGATTGCTCAGATCATTTCTTCATCCTCAGGAAATATTCCACAGATCCAAACCATTTCAGCAGATGGTGGTTACCATCTGGATAACCATTTCAGTGGTTATGGGCAGTTTCTGGGCAGTCCTGCTTTTCCTGGGTGTGGGAGGAGAGGTTGGGAAAGCTGGACGCTCTTGTTTGCGTCAMAGGAACCACCACATGTCCACCTGGTGGCTTCCCTGGTGAGAGCACACCTTGGTGTGTTGGCAGAATTGCTGAAGGAGTGATAAATAACACAGGGGTAACTGTTGAGGGATGAGGGAGGAAGGGCAAGTGTGTGACCTTTTCCTTTATTTATCCATCCTATGAGGAATGTGTTTGTGGAAGCTCTCAGGAGCYCATGGCAGGGCTGTCCCCCCGTGGTGCTGGGTGTCTGCTCTGCCTCGTGCTCCTCGTATCCTTGTGCCTTTTTCAGGTCATTGTCTTCCCCAAAAGGTGACTCCTGGGCCCTTCCTCTGGCCAAGTTATTTCATGGCTCACTCTCTCTCGTGCTCTGAGTTTGCCCCATTCTGCTGCAGGATGGGCAGGATTGATCCCTTCATCCCCTGCTCTTCCATCTGTCCCTTGTGCTCCAGGCTGGGATGCGGTGCCCTGGGCTGTGCAGGAGCCCTCCAGGTCAGGGTGCTGGGATGGGGATCCATTTTCTCACTCCATGACTGGGAATGTGGTCTCTATCCCAGCGTGGGAGTGGGAATCAAGGAGCTGTGTGGGTGGCAAGCAGAGGCCAGCTGTTCAAGCTGGAGGGGTTTAAGCTGTGTGCAGTTCTGGTCACTCTTTTAAGGTTGATTTCTCAACCCTTTAGCCTACAAACTCTCAGTTTGACCTACACTCGAGGCTGAATCACCATGATCTTTGTAAAATGGAGGCCGAGTATCCACCCTTTCAGTGTCCATTGACGATCAGGGTGCCAAGGGAAAGTTCCTTCAGCCTCCCGTATCTACACGGTTCAGAAACTTCCTGGCAGAGAACAATTGGTTGTGAGGCTGGGAGCTGTGTGAGAGCAYTGAGCACTCCCTGCCCGGTGCAGAGCCATGGAAAGGTATGTCAGGTGTTGGCTGAGAGATCATTACCCATGGCAAGGTTCCAGTCATGCAAAGCCAGCCACTGCAGTCCTTATTGACATTTTTGGGGAGGTTCAGTTGAGCTGAACACCAATATTCCCACRGCTACAGAAGCGTTGCTGCCCTCTCCCTCTCCTCGCTGCCTTTGTTTACRTTTTTCTCCTAATACTTTGCCTCACATATGAAGACACAACCACCTTCCAGAAAAATCCCTGCTCCACAAGAGTTCACCTCTGCAGGGGCCATCCAGATGGCTTTGAGCATTTCCAGGGGAAGAGACTCCCCAGCCCCTCTCTGGATGGGTTGCTCCAGTGCTGCTCTTTGCTCTTGGCATTGCTGAACCCCCCGGTTTGTTGACTCTGAAGGTATCGATTGCAGAGAGGGAGAGGCCGATTCCCAGTTCATTCAGTCCCTCGGGAAGACAAAGGCCGGGAGGAGCTGTGGTTACACTGCAACGGAGCTGGGAAGGGGTTTAACCAAAGAATTACTCTGAGACAAAAAGAATTAGGCCTGAAGGAAGTTAGCCAGGGGAATCTGGAGCTGTCCAAGGCCAGGTTGGGCAGGGCTTGGAGCAACTWGSTTTAGTGGAAGGTGTCCCTGSCCATGGCAGGGGTTGGARTCAGATGGGCTTSATGGTCTCTTCCCACCCAAACTCTTCAGTAATTCCCTGATTCATTCTGTGATTTAGGCTGGTAGCTTTCTGATTGTATTACTGGAAGGAAATGCTTCTTAGTTTCACCCTAGAGCTGGATGAGCGTGCAGCCCAATCCCTTCTGTCTCATGTGTGGACTGGAAAACCCTTTCCACTTCACTTCTGGCATTTTTGGGCTTGGAAATATTTCTGTTTCCCAGGTCACCTTTGCCTCTCTCTATCCATTTCAAAGGATGGCTTTCTCCTGAAAATGTGCTATTTTACTTTTTAGAGGCATTTTAAAAGACCTAAACCAACTCAAAATCTGCTGCTCAGCCTAACTGATGTTTTAAGTTGAGATCCAAAAATCCCACTTTATGGCATTATTTGGAATTTACGTTAATGTGTGTTTCTGGTTAGAAAGAAGGTGATTTTTGGTTTTTTTGGGGGGGTTGAGGAGGAATAACAAATGTGTTTATCCTGTACATGTGTCAGCATCCTACGTCTGTGTCCATGCATCTGTGTATCTGTGCCAGCCCGTTGGCACCTTCTGCTGCTTTTTCCCAGGGCTGGAAGCATCCCATTGGAGCTATTCCCACAGCAGGRCTGCTTTCCCTGCAGGCAGCCTGTTAGAGATCCACTGCTTTTCTTCCTTTTCACCCTTTTTCTCTCCCGTTTTCCAAACCTTTTTTTTCCATCTGCAGTCCATGGCTGGAGCTGCGCTGCCACCTGGCGTCGCGATGGCGGCAARCCGGGCAGGAGCATCCTGCTCCTCGGGAAAAGTGTTTCTGCCGCCTCCTGGGGCTGTGTGACCTTCAAAAAACCCCATCAACAAACAAATACCCCCCAAGGAAAGAAAACGGCTAAAGGAGGAAGCACAGCGATACTGTTGGCATCTCCCGGAGAGCTGGAGCTGCCTCCCTGGGAAGGGGTTTTATTGGATGTTATGTGTTYTTAATTATAAATTATTATTAGACAATGTGGTTGGGATTTGAGTGCCTCTGCAGTATCCTTTCCCTTGATCTCTATAATAAATCAGATGGAGTGTTCCACGTGTTGCCCTTCTCCCAAAGGAACCCTGTGGTGTAGGGAATGTCTTTCCCCACCAATTTCCCATATTTAGTTCTCCTGGGTGTGCAGACCTCTGCTGTCAGGGACTAAAGTCATGGCTGTTAATATTCCTGGCTCTGGGGTTAAAGGCTGGGGAAAGAGAAGGGTTCTATTTATTTTTCCTTAGGAAAGTGGGACATTATTTTCCAGGGAATCTCCTTGTAAATACTGATTGCAGGCTTGAGTGGTTTCACCAAAAGTTGGGGAGCAAATGCCAGCTCTGGGTGGATCCTGCTCCAGCCCGGCCCTGGCTTTCCTTCCCAGTGCCCTGGGAGCTGTGGATTTGTGAGGAGCAGGATAGGGCCGAGTGTTGTCTGTAACCCAGCACGGGGCGATTCAGGGATTTGAGGGGAGGTTCCTGCTGGTGCCCAGAGCACAAAGACAGAATTCAAGTGGAGCAGCCCCATCCTGGGGATGAAATTGCAGCCCCTGCATTGTGCCAAGGACAGGCCTTGTCTCCCTAATCTGCTGCCTCTCCRTGGCTTTAAATCTGAAGGAAAGAAAATTGGGATGTAAATGCAGCTCTGAAAGGACTCAGTGATGGCTGGGAAATGTGATATAAAATTATAGCTGGGATGGGCAGGCAGGGATTTGTTTGGGATGTGGAAATAACATCCATGCGTGCGCACACAACCTCAAGGCAACAGTTTCTCTCCTCTCAGCCTTGACAAACAAGGGTGACCTTAAGCTGAGATAATTTTAAGGTCTGCAAGGTCATGTCTTACCTCTGATTATGCTCCATCCTTCCTCTCTCTCAAAAGTGAGATGTTTTTAAATCCCTGTTTTTTTTAATGGAGGAATTTCTCACCTTTCTGAGTGGGAAATGAGAGCATTTTCTCCATATGTTTTTCCCATAACTTGTATGGAGAAAATTACATAATCAGTTACTAAATACTGGGGAATAATCCCCAATTCAAGATTGCAGTGTATTCATTTCCTCAGTGTATTCCCAACTCAGGAAATGTGCAAATGAGTCACAGGGTGGAAATCAGTGGATATCACAAATAATGTCATTCCTGATGAATTAACACCCTGACCTCCTCAAGGCGACTTTGGAGGTTGTTCAGAGCATCCTTGGCATTGTTGGATTGCTKTCTCTGACATCCATCTTCAAATCAAATGGGTTCTGCAATAGCTTAAAAAAGAAATTAAAAAGCAAGGTAATGCTAGTGAGGTTGAAAAGGAATTCTGCTTCGCTTGACCTTGCTCCTTATGGGAATGATTCTTCTGAGATTTCAGATGCATTTCAATCCACAAATCAAGGGAAAGGCACTCCAGGTTTTATAGCTTGWGCGCCTCAGGTCTTTTTTCATCAACAGCAATGAATCAGTCCCTTAGAGAAGTGAAGGAGCTGAATCCCAAATTCCTATTTCCATGTAACCCACATACAGTCCATGTCCCCATATCAGTGTGGTATATTGTGGGATGATTCCTGTSATTGCCCCCCTGGGCCCATTTGCTGATTTTGTTTGTAAATACGTGGCTTTGCTCTAGCTGTGCTTTTTGTTCAGGTTTCATTAGTGCAGTGGGWTATTCACCTGCTCCAGACTGTGCAGTTTGACTGCCTGTATATAGCAATGATTATTGCAGAGGAGATGAAAACATACCCTGGGGATAGCCCGAGGCTCCAGGGGCTGCCTTGCACTCCCAGCGGCATTCAGCTTGTTGGGAAAGCTGCCCTGCAAAGGCATTTGGTAGAGGATAGCAAAGGTACAGGAAACACAGGGGGCCTAATTCTCCTGCTCCAGCTGCATCCAGTGGAGGTGTTCCCCAAATCCTCACCCTTCCAGAGCAAACCCAAATGTTTCATACGCACATGCTATCTGTGTATATTAAACTGCAGTTAACAGGATGTTGCTTACCTGCAGTGATAAAGGGGGGGTTTASAGCTTTTAATCACTTTTGCATTGTCTGTTGATGTTTTAATAGGCTCCAGGCTGGCAGTTTAATCCATAAAAATGTGTGTCAGATGGYTGATGAATATAAATTGCAGAACAGYGTAGGCCTGCGAGGCTGGAGGAYGCACGAGGGAGACAGGGCTGTCTTCCATGGCGAGGAACTGGACTGTGAAATTAAGCACATGGGTTTGCAGCCTTGTCACTTTGCCTTGTGCTTCCTGGAGTCCCACTGCTGTGGGCATGTCTGGTTTATGAAGAGGCACTAAGAGGTAAGAAATTCCCTGTGGCACCGACAAAAAGCATGGAAAAAGTACAGGGAGGAGGTTAAAGAGTGAGGGAGCTGGTGTGGCTGGAGATAAGCCTAAAAGAAATCCAGATGTTATCCAAATTATACAGAAGGTAGTCCATCTTTAGGAAGGATAATTATATGAAATATCCTGCTCCAAGTCTTTCATCTATAGGCTGGAGAAGAGATGGCACAATGCCCAAAGTTTTAAGTTTGGGGGAGCAAGGATAGTCCAGGTGGAATGATGCTGGATAGGATGAAGGACGTGCTTCGGATGAGCCAAATTTGCCTTCCCCGTGTAAGAAAATGTGACTTCCACAGGCTTTGAACTTTGGTGCAGTATCAGCTTTATATCAAAGCAAATGAGGTGGATAATAAACAGCGATGCAGAGGGGCTGTGCTGGCCATTGCTCCGAGCTGGGAAAAGGCCTCTCTTACTTTGCTTGATGAAATCTTGATGTCTTCAATCATTTTACAGGCCAGAATTCCTGATTATAACAAAAGAGTAGAGTGGATTGTGCTCCTCAGTTACAGCAGTCATTCCAGTTGCTCTTCCTCCACACCAGATGTACTGGGAAAGACAGTGGGCATATCAATAAATCCAAACACAGGCTGTGGATTTGGCTGCTCCAGGAGAGGGACCCTGGAGGTGCTGGTGGCTGAGGGAACGGGAAAGTTTCACTGTGGAAAATGATTTTGGTCACGTCCCCGTTTACAAAGTGTTCTGCCACATCCTGGGGCTGAGGCAGATGGATTGTAAGGAAAAGGTTCATTTGCCTGGGATGGATGGCRTTCTCAAACGCAAAATGCTGTCRGAGATTTTTATCTGCCACAGGYGCTGCCTTGTAGCCAAGGCCTTKGCRATGGATGAGGTGGGAGCTCCGAGCTGGAGCACTGTGGCATCTCCCAAGATGACCAGAATTTCACACATTGCAGCTGTTTTTCTGTGTTTTAGCACATTCCACAGCCACTCTGTGAGTATCTGTGCTCCAGGGTGGGTGAGGTCTGGTGGTGTCCAGCCTGTTTGGAGCTCAGTACCTGATGTTTTGGGTGAAGTTTGGTTAAAAATATCAGGAGGTGCATGCCTTTGGGGGGAATATTTACATGCCTGAACTCATAATTRTTCTTCCTACAATAGGGTCTAAAAGCTTGTTCTTGTAAGATTGTAAAATCCTGGAATGGTTTGAGTTGGAAGGGATTTTAAAGCTCATCTTGTTCCAGCCCYTGCTATGGGCAGGGACAGCTCCCACTAGGCCAGGTTTCTCCAAGCCCAATYCAAGACTTGAAGCCYATRGCACTGGTCASTGCTGGGATTTTTACTGTGGAGTAGCTGTGGGATAGTCAGGATTGACACCTGGACAGTGCCTTCAGTCAGTGGCTTTATTTGGGAAGAAATTAAGTGGCCAAACCCTAAGTCACTCCTTGTGTACAAACAAGGACAAACGCACCCCATGCACTGACCCGTGGTTCATTCCCCAGCCTGCCACCATCCTCTGGAGTGTCACCACATCCCTGCTGCTCCCTGGATCACTGCCTGCACGACAGAGACACCTCTGATAGAGATCATAAAGCCTCGTGGAAGATCTGGGGATTTGCTGTCAGGCAGGAGGAGGGCGATGCTGGCACAGGCTGATGAGAGCTGTACTTTGTGTCTGATTGYTGATTCCCCAGAGGCAGCTGACAGAGCAGTGACAGAAAGATGACAGTCTGCCTCATTCAAAGGGCTCAGCCTGCCTGGAAAATGGGAAATGTGCAGAGAGCCAGAGACCCAGGCTKCAGGATGCTTCCTGCTGTTCTCCCATTGGAGCCTGTTCACTYGTCAGGGGCCCCACAGTGGGGTAATAAAACCCTGTCAAAGTTTCCATTTGGGATAAACAGGAGGTGGGAGCAGGATTGCCCTTATGGCAAACATTATTCCCCACGGTAAAAGCCTGCTGGATGCCTCAGGGAACATTCAGCACCCACAGGGCTGCACATCCTTGGTGTTGGCTTAGGGTAAACAGAAATTCCTCTCCTTCCCAGCGTGTTATCCTCACTAATCAGGGCTCTGCTGTCTGACCTCAACAAGGATATTTGCCATCAGGTCACTGTCTGAATCCTCRGTGTGTTTATTGGAGACAGCAGAACAGGACTAATGGTTCTGAGTTCAGTTTTCCCTCCTTCCCTGTCTCTGAGGGAATTGGGAACAGCGTGGTGCCCCTGTGAATTGGAGGGGTCTCTCACCTGAGCTGAGCAGATGGGACAGGGCCTGACCTGCGATGAGACCAGGGCCAAAAACAGGGAAGCTGCTGCCTCTGTTATTCCATGTMTGCCACAGCCATGGAAGTGTCCAAGGCCAGGCTGGACAGGGCTTGGAGMAACCTGGKWTAGTRGAAGGTGTSYCTGCCCATGGCAGGGGATTGGACCTTGATGGTCTTGAAAGTCCYTTCATACCCAAACCATCCTGGGGCTCCCTCCTTGAAAAGATTCTCTTTTTAAGAGTGGCTGCACAAATGAGGAAAAGTAATTTTTTTTTCCCCCTAATGGATAGCCAAATGGATATCACTATCTCTAAGGACTAATATTTACAGAAATTAATAGCTTACAAATAATTCCAAAACACAGAGTAATTGCAAAACAAAATTTATAAATATTTTCAAAATTAATTGCTGTTGCTTCTCAGTAGAGCAGATGGAAAAAATTCTGTTAAAATGTTCCTCCGTTGCTCTCTAAATATATTAAGAACTTATTCAAATCTAGGGATAATGAGGGCTTAACATGGGTTACTGGTTTTTCTCTTTTCCTGTATGCCCTGGAGATTAAATCAGAATCAATCTTTACATTTGAATTGAATCCCAAGGAAGTGTCATGCTGAGTAAGCTGAGGGTTGTGCTGCAGAAAATGTGCCTGAAACTACACATTTTGACCAAATTGTTGAACTCTGGTGGAAAGAATGAACAACCTTGTTTATKCATTGTTGGAAGCACCTTAATTCTAAATCCTATGGGTATATCCAGTGCTTAAATTCTCCCTGTGAATAGGAGGTTCTGTTTGTGTGCCTTTTCCATCTTTGGAGCACTGTGTGGAAKATGGCAGAGCCAGGAAGGAGCCATGGGATCTGAGGTGGTGGCAGCACCCTCCTGGCTGCCATCAATAGACAATGGATGGGCTTAGAGAAACAAAATCSCTTGTCATCGAGTGATTTTGTGGGAATTAGGGATTGGAACCCTTCTGCCAATTTGTTTATTTTGTTGTTTTMTGACAAAGGCTTTGATGTGAGCTCCTCAGGCTTTTGGGAATGATCATCTGCATGGATGTGGTGCGTTAACACTGAGAAGAAGAGCTAGAAAAAGGGAAGACAAACATTGCCTAAACTTTGGTCCTTTACAAGGCAGGCTCTTGCTGCAGCATCCCTGCTGGTGTCCAAGGCCTGGACCAACCTGGGATAGTGAAAGGCATCCCTGTCTCATTTCCTTTCTTTCAGAAGAGGTGTGTCCCTCCACAGCCTGCACTTGTACTCCCCATAGTCCCAAGTGATTCTGTCTCCTTCAGAGCAGAATTTCCTCTCCGTGCCCCTGGAGAAGCCCTGTCTCCTGGAGCTAATGGGATTGAAATTGCCTCTGTGCTCATGGCTGAGACAGAGYGGTGCTTTGTCTCCTCTGGGGCCTCTCCTGCTTTGTTCCAGCTCATCCCATCCTCAGGATGGCTGGGACCCGGCAAGGCCACGGGTGTTTCATCTCTGCAGGGATTGTCTCTGCAGTGGGAGTGAGGGAGCAAAGCCAGTTAAATCTGCCAGCCGTGACTCCGAGATGTGAATTAACAGAGGAATTCAGACAAGGAATATTCCTCATGTGCTTATATCTGCTGCAGAGCTCATCGTTCCTTAGGGGGGAAAAAATGATAGCAAAACTCCTGTCTTTACCTTGTGAGTGAAGGTTTCCAGTTCATCTCCCTCACTTGCTATTTATTTCCACGTCCTCCTGGAGGGGCTGTTTGATCTGTAAAGAGAGAAAAAAATATTCAATGCGTTTCAAATAACCTCCATCAAATTAGAAGCTGAGTGGGAAGCGTTCCCACAAATGTCCCTTGGAATTCATAAAAGGCCGGACATCAAAAATGATRGAGTTATTTGAGGTTTTGTTTTCTCTGGCTGGAACAACACAAGATAAATCAGAGGAATGAGTGTCTGGATGCAAAGCTCTACAATTCCGGGTGCATCTGTAGAGCAGAGTCTGTCTCCATTTCCCTTTTATTCCTGTGCAGATTGCTCTCCTAAGCCAACGGGCTGRTGTGTGCCGTGTAAACATTTACAGAGCAAAGTATTGCCATGCCCCAAATGATTCCAGAATCGGCCCCGCTGCAGATTGTGGGGAATGGGGATCATCTGCTGCTTGAGGGGATCAGTTAGGAGCTGGCAGAGCTTTGGGACAGTGTGGGGAGCCTGCAGGAGGGAAAGGAAGGAAAGCCAGAGCTCCAGCCCTATCCTCAGCTGCATCCTTGCATTCTTCCCAGTGAGGGCAGTGAGGCCCTGGCACAGGTTCCCAGAGAAGCTGTGGCTTCCCCACCCCTGAAAGTGTCCAAGTCCAGGCTGGGTGAGGCTGGAGCACCCTGGGATAGTGGAAGGTGTCCCTGCCCCTGGCAGGGGGTGGACCTGGATGATGTTTAAGGTCCCTTCCAACCCAAACCATTCCAGGATTCTATGGTTTGGCACCAGCTTCCATCTGAAAGCCCAGTGGGGTGCAGGGGGTCCTCCCCGGGGTCTGCTCACCAGAAGCCAAGGTAGCTGGTTTTATTCAGGGAACACTTTTCCATCTTTCACAGGGATTGGAGGCTCTTCACTGTTGCCTTGGAATGGTGGTGCTGAGCTGCTTTCTGTCACCAGCTACCTTTGCACCTCCTCAGGAGTTCAGGGTTTTGGTTTAGTCCCTGATTTGCTGGGTAATAGCAAATTCATTTTCAGACCTTTTTAACTTTTCTGCTGCTGAAATGTTCCTGTGGAATGTCGGCAGYGTTTTCCTGCTGCTGGATCTGTCAATGGACACTTTGGGGACGAAAGGTTTGGGATAACATGAACGGGGATTGTGTGATTGCACAATCCAAACTAAGCACACTCGGTGAGAAGCTCAGGGAGCCCTTTTTCAGGGTGTTTGGTGAGGAGGCAGAGTGGCACATTTGACCATCCCCTGCTCTCCCAAGCTCTGCCAGAGGATGATGTTTGGATCAGGGTGGGAAACGGGAGCTGCAGTTCCAGCTATAAATCTCTCAGTGCTTGTCTTTGTCCTATTGCTCTTCTAATTCACACGTGCAGCTGAACTGTCAGCACTCAGCTTCCTTCAGCAAGGAACCTCAAATGGGTTTTATTGTTCCATGTCTGAGGGTGAAAGGTCTTGGATGATGCCAAAGAACCAGGTCGTGACATCTTTCTCACAGGAGCATGCCAGAGGCTGCAATTTTTTATTACAGAGATCTATAAAGGAAGAGAGACRGTAATTATTTAGAAGGAAAATAAAAGTGCAAATTTCAGTTCTTCTTTCCAGAAAACCATCTCTATTTTCCAGAAAATCTCCTGGTTCTGGTAGGCACTGAACCTTCCACTGTCAAGAACCTTGCCCTGCCCAGCACCTCCTGTTTGCTCCGTGGTCACAGAGTGGAATTAGCGCTGGGAATTGTGAGGGATGGGAGACAAATGGCTTGACCACAGAGCAAAGGGAGGAGAAGGAACAGTACGAGTTCCTTGCTCCCCRCCACTGCGTTGATCACTTATTGAATTACATCCATTGTGTGATTTGAAAGAACTCCTCCTTTTATCTTGGCAGCCATCGGGATGGAAACAATAATAAAACTCTGCTGACAGGTGCCACAAAGGCCACTTTGTTTTCACAGCCCCTCTTCAATTTCTGCCGGATAGGAGTGCAAACAAACCCGAGGAAGTTCTCTCTGGGTGAGTGCAGGGAGAGGAGGAGTGTGGTAAACGCTGCTTTGGGTTTGGCTGCCTCTGCAGGAGGATGAAAGGGGTGATTTTATGGCAGATTCTGGGTGTGCTCAGCCTGCAGGAGCCGGGAGCTGAGCTGGGGAGAGTGGCTCGGGCTTGATCTGTTCCACCAGTGCTGCTCCAAGCCCCTGGGATTTGGGAGCATTTGGGCAAACCTCCTAGCAGGGGCCACTGCCCCATCCCACCACTTTTACTCAGYACCCCATAAAAGGTGCAGTTTTGTGGGTGTTCTGGCTGTGAACAGTGTGGGGTCCTGTGTTCCTCACACTGATAAAGTGCCCATCACTGCCTGTCAGGGGCTGAGTAAAGAGAGCAGAATGAGSCTCCCCACGTCTGACAGCAGCTCTGTAAACACTCTGTACCTGTGCAGCATCACTGGACACTTTATCACACTTTCTGACTCGGTACAAGACATTTTGTAATGAGATTAGCAGGTGGCCCTACAGGAGCAAAGCCTCCTACCTGGCACCACGTAATTAATCCATAAAAAATAAAGGCAGGTTCTCTCCTTGGCAGCTTGTAAGTATTTCAGGCATTGGCTTTATGACAGCTCTGAGCTTAAGGAATTAAAAAAAAAAAAAAAACATTAAAACCTATCTTCAAGAATTTAATTCTACTTAATTCATTATCCACGAATCTTCTTTGCATTGCCACTAATATCCACAATATTTCTCTGTATTTTTTCCAGGTTTTTTTTATCCTGAGCTTTGCTGCTTTATTTGTGGGCAGGTAAGGAGTGCATARATATATTTGTAGTCCTCAGAATGTATATTAATATTCCTTAACTATCTAAAAGTTCACCAGTTTAATGCTGTATCCTCCAGAACAGCCTTTTGTTCAGCAAGCTTCAAGGTTTTATGGCCTTCCTGCTAGTAGAATTTTTTTTTAAAGGGCATTAAAAAGTTCTCTCTGTACTCCAGCACCGTCCTGGAGAACTTCCCTTCCCTGGAGGGAGCTGAAGGTCCATAAACCAGCACATTTCACACCTGGAAAACACACGGAACCTGCTCCTTAATAAGATTTTAGGGCATGAACTGCCCATGGCAGCTCTGCCCTGCTCCCCTGGAACATTTATTTATTTAAAGAGTGTATAAACGCCCTTCTCAGGAGCTCTCTGAGAGTCCCCTGAGTGCTTTTAGCTCTCTCCCAGCTCCACAGAGAGAAAGCTGGTGGATGGAGAGCTTTATAATCCTGGCAACACTGGATTCCAATTCCCAAATGGGAAAGTTTGTTGTCTGCGCCAGGGCTGGAAGGTGGAAAAGTGCCTTTTTGGAGGAGTGGGGTAGGTTTGTTTTATTGTTTTGAGGTTTTTAAATGCACTTTTACCTTACAGGGAGCAATGTGTGTGTGAGTCAGAAGGGAAATGCTCCAGCTCTGCCCGATAAATGAGCAAGGTGGCACTGTGGGGCTTCTCACCCGGGTGCCCGGTCCTGTCGGGAACGGGACAAGGAGCACGGGGCTCCTCAGCTCTGCTTTTCTGCTTGGCTTGCTGCTGCCTCTCTGATCTTACATGAGATGGAGCTGAAATACTCAGGTCACTAAAAAAAAAAAAAAAAAGAGCATTTGAACCTGTGTGCATTCGGTTTGGGAGAAGGCAGCATTCTTTGACGTATTTAAGAAGGTGGGACACAGGARTTCTGGCCCTTTGGCATCAGCCTTTCCAGGGAGCTGAACTGGCTTTACCAGGAGAGGAGATAGGAAAGGGAAATGAAGGAAGAGTCCTCTTTTGAGAATATTTTTACCCTCTTTTTTTCCTGATGGTCCCATTCCTGCTGGTTTCTCATTCCTAGGGGCTCCAGCCAGCCCGGAGGAGGGTGGGCAGTGTTAAATCCCTGAATTCAGGCTCGTCCTTCCCTTGCCCACAGCCCCGTTTGTTTTGGTGGGGTGCTGAGGGATTGTCACACTGCATTGTCATATGGCATGATATTGCCATCCATAATTTCACATCAGCCAAGTGCCTGGGATATCCCGTCACTGCTGTTCCATGGGGAGATTTTCCAATACCTCACGTTCCAAACAAAACCTGCCAGAGAAAACTCTCTTCGAGYCTCAGGCAGCTAAAATGAGCCATAGTATTTATTCCCAGAGCTCTGTCTTCCCTAAATATCAGATCTCTGCGAGTATCAAAGGAGCTTCCAGGCAAAGCAGCGGGCCTTTGACAGCAATAAAAGACAGGCACCCACGGATAACTCTTCCCCAATGGTTTCACAGGCAGTAATCAATATATCACAGCAGACACATTGCCTTTTATTTGCTGTTTATACACCACCCAGGATCCTTGGATGTGACGTTGACAGCAGCACAAGGATAAGGGAGCTGRGGGATCGATAGGAAACACTTCTTCAGGTGTATTGATTACCCAGGAAAGGATGACGATAAATTTTTGTGTGTTCTCACTCCGTCTCCATGCCCGTTAAAAGGAAAGAAATGCCCTGGTTTTCTTCTCTATTTCTCTCTTCTGAGAAGCTGGAAAAAAAGCCATGGCGAGAGCTTGGGGATGTTGGGTCTCCTTTTATTTTTTTAGAGAGTGGGAGAATCTAATATATTTCTTTTTTGACCTTTTGTCCTCTTTTCCCATCTTGGGAGCAGAGAAAACAAAGATGACAGCTAAAAGGCAAAAGAATGCCAAAAGAGGAAAAAAGCCCAAAGCCCAGCCCTGAAAAGACAGCTCCTGACATCCTTTTATTAATCTAAACAAAATTTGGTTTAGGATTGAATTACTGAAAAATTGGATTACTTTTCATTGGTATGGATGGTGGGAGCTGTCTTCCAGCAGGACATGTGAGACCCTAAAAGGGTGGACATGTCCCCAAATGTCACTTTATGGACAGCTGGGAAATGCCAGGGGTGGCTTTAAAGGGAGAAAAAATGAGAAGTATGGATATTGAAGAAACTGTTTCCCGGGGTGACAGCCTCATCTTGGGACAGCAGCAGCATGAAGGAGCCAAAAACCTGATTAAAAATAATTCTGGGTCCTCCCCCACCCTGCCCCAACTCACCAAAACTAACTGAGAGTCCATGAGTTTCCTGTTTGTGCCCTAAATTTTCTGTTTCCCAGGCATTCCCTGAAATGATCTTTGCAGAGGGCAAATTTCCTTCTGGTAGCTGATAGTGGTAGCTTGGAAAATTATTAAGGCACAAGTGGAAAAAGATCTCAATAATGTCATCAGTGCTGCCAGGGTCTTTTTGCTTTTGTTCTGCTGGGTGTTTTTGAGGAACAGCCCTTTGCTGTCATGTTGTTTTACGGGGTTTTTTGCTCATTTTGCCTTTTTTCCAAGTGATTTACGAACGTCTCTGTCACCRTTTGATCCCTCCTGAAAAAGCTTTGTTTCTGTGAAGAAGCTGCAGCATGTCAGAATAAAGTGCAAATACCCACTTCAAGGCTCTAACAAGTTCTGTGCCACTAAGAGCCTTTGATTCCTGCATTTAATTATGTCACATTGGATTAGAATAATCCTATTCCTCCTTGTTTCTCCGACTCAGTTTTCCATACTTGTCTTGCACTTAATTAAAAGTGCCTCCTTGACTGCTGGGCTGGTAGGGAAATGATGGCTGATACACRGGGGAACTTTGCATCTGGAGGGATCTCATTTTTGGCCTCTCAAACTCTGCACCTACAGTTATATATTTGTCCCACTTTTCATTTTTCCTTTGCCTAAAGAAATACTCATCCAAAATAAAAAAAAAAATATGAAAGGTTACTTGGTGAATTTGCTGTTAAACATTTGCAAGATATTTAGAGGTGCGAGGAAATGAGAAGTTGAATACTGTGCTAATTTCGAGCTAAATCTGGCTAAACCTCAGCTAATGTCTTGGCAAAGCTTTCCCCACCTCCCTTTTTTCTTTTAATAGTACTGTTTGCACTTGATGATCCTAAAGGTCTCTTCCAACCTTAACAATTCTCTCATTCCATGATTTTATCCCAGTGATGGGTTTGGGATTTTTACCCACCAGTATGGAATTCTATGAGGAGACAAAGCCAAGCAACTATGCTTTTGGCATTGTATATATGATTATGCATACAATTAAATTTTGATTTGGCAGCTGCTTTGAGGCACAATACTGATTTCGAGGTCTGGGTTATTCATCCCTAACTTTCCTGGTA
Organism: Malurus melanocephalus; assembly: GCF_030028575.1. Taxonomy (NCBI): domain Eukaryota; kingdom Metazoa; phylum Chordata; class Aves; order Passeriformes; family Maluridae; genus Malurus; species Malurus melanocephalus. The sequence continues at coordinate 368,077 of NW_026623642.1, forward strand.
GCTTTCAGCTCCAGTGGTTGGGAAAACTTGTTCRAATTTTCCCTGCTCTTATTTTTGGCCCTAATCGCCTTATTTCAGCTTTGCTCCTTTCAGCTCTATTCAGCAGAGTGGGTTTTGCTGCGTGGTCTAGGACTCAAGACCCTTGAGTTATCCTAGCTTCTTGGGATCAGCCAAAGGATTTTAGGGCATTATGCTTCTTATTCCTGAAGCGGCGATTTGGGATTTTTGGGATTAACGCGGCTTTTTCCTTTGATCCCTATTTTCTCCTCCAGCCCCTATTTCTCCTTCCTGTGGTGCTGGAAGTGCAGATTTGGACATGATCCTCCTCTACCCTGGCTGTACCTACAGTCGTGTGGCTGCATTTTCCAGAGGCCCCTCCCAGGTTTTCCCGAGGCTCCTCCTCAGCATTTCCAGCCAGGCTGGGATCCGCTCCTTGTGCTGCCTGTCATCTGTGCTGCGGCGGATAAGGGAAAGTGTTTAAACTCTGTCACCATAATAGGATTAGGCTTTTAAACCCTGACTGATTCCAGCTCCGGAGCAGCATTTTTCTGATCAGATTTGGGTTCCCACAGCTTTTGATTATTTTGGGAAGCCGGGGAGCGATGGCGCGACTCACGGCGCTAATTGYGGCGATGCGCACACGGCGTAGGCTCCGTGCCCGGAAAGGGGGAGTTTTGGCTTTTCCAGGGAGTCTGCAGCCAAAAAAACACCCCTCTGTGAGCTGTCAGATGGGTCAGCACTGCCAGGACTGTCCCTGTCCGTGGTGATGCTGTGATGGAGCCCGGGAGCTCCTGGAGCAGTGGGAATTCCTGGTGAAGCCGTGCCAGGCTGGTTTGGCCTCCAGCAGTTCCCTCGTGGCTGGAAGCACCTCCAGCACTCCTCCAACATTTATCAACACCGAGTATTTAAACCTGGTGATTGCTCCTGGGCTCCAGGCCCTGCAGAAGCCTGAGATAGGAGATCCAATCCCTGTGCCACTGAATTCCCTCGTTCTTCACGCCGCTGCCAATTTTCTCCTCCTCTCACTTGCTAAAATAATTCATCGCAGCCGCCTCTTAAATTAGACACAAGCTGAACCCTCTGACAAAGTTCATGAGACCTGTGTGCTGTGAGGAGAGMCTGGAATGTGCTTTTTAATTTGGGAAATGCCACGGGTGTCAGTTTGGTCAGCTGGATTTTATATGGCAGGTCATAGGTTCATGGTCTGGTTTGGCATGGAARGGACCCWAAAKAGCATCTTGTGGGCTTGGTTTTCCTCAAGTGGTTTGCTAGGAATCCAGACTTTCTTTTCCATAGACAAAATCCCATCTCCAAAGAAGTGCTTTSACTTCCAGGGATGTGTTACTCATTTCCTGTTCCCTGTTTTCAATAATTTCTCCCTGACTTTACAGTGTCCTCTCCATCAGCACAGCTCTGACTGCAGTGATGATTCTCAGCAGTGCAGCAAAGGCAGTGACTGAGCCAAACTGCATCTCCAAGCTTTCCTCTCAGGGGTGAGAAGGATTTCCTGCAGTACTCAGCCCCTGCCTTATGGGAATGCCCCTGTAATGTGGGCACAGGGAACTGCAGGGTTTTCCTAAAACATAGAAAGAAAAAAATTATTACATAGAAAGAAATACATGATTAAGGTCATTCATCAACAGGTGGTAATTGGAAAAGGCAGCCAAAATGAAATGGAATTATCTGTGGGCAAAACAATCATTTTAAATGGGCACTAAGCTCTGTGATTGAAGGGGCAAAAGTGCAAAACTTAACACTGGAAGGAAATCAGAAAATGGATGTACTCAAGGTAGGRCACCTATGAAAGTAGTTTTATTGTACATTATCAATTTTATAATGTCTTCATTGTGTCACTGTGAAGTGTCCAGAATTATTATTCTTTAATGTGTAGAATAAAAATGCRTTTAATGTGCCAGTGTTAAATAGGTCCGTGGCAAAGTCAAGTGTGCAAAGGATATTTCTAATTTAGCACTCAAATCATATTTTATGGAAAAAAATCCAGGCAGAGCAGGGCTGTTGGTGAATGCTTCAGTTCTGCAGGGTGGTCTGTCTAAGGGGGGATAAAAATGATATTTGCAAAGGAACATGGATGGGAATATCCTGGGCAGGTCCCCATGCAGGGTGTCAGCACCTGACTGAGGAAGGGTGAGGAGTTGTTTGCCCAGACTGTGCTTTTCTGACAGTTGCTAAGAGCTGCAGTTTTCAGACAAGTTGGAGCTGTAAAAGCAGTGAAGTCTTTGTGTAAATGTTCTAAACACAGCCAAGATTTCCGAAAGGATACACAATTCCCTTCCTTAGGGATTTCCMTATAAACAAGCATCCTCATTTACAAATTTCCCTGATTCCTGCCTCTGTTCTGAGCCCACTCACCCTGCACAATTCACCTCGTTCCCTGATGAGTGGTTGGCTCTGATCCGTGAGTGTGCCAAGCCTTAAGTAAAAGCATTTGGGCTTTATGAAAATACAGAGCTATTTGGGAAAAAAGGATCTGCAGCACTACAGAAATGGTGATTTAGGATCCCCACTAAAAACTTCAGGCTCCTGTGGCAGTAAAAATCCTCAKTTCTACAGCTGTTCTGCACACCAGAGCCAAAACACCATTGCAGGATGTCACCAATATAAAACGTCTGTCAAATTTTTGTGTCTCCACTTGTCCCACGTGGGAGGAGGAAAAAATTGCTTGTCATGAGCTGGGCTTTAGAAAGGATGTGACAACGTGGTCTGTGTTAAAGCCCTGCCACGACACCTTCCCACAGCAACCCAGGCAAGCCTCCAAGTGTTCCTTCCCCTGCCACATTTCTGACAGGGAAATGGGAGAAGTGGCTTCCCAGGCGTGTGTGTGACCTTTGGAGAAATGAGTTTTAGTGTTGTGCTGAGGTGCTTGTCCTTTCTGATTGTCCTGGCTGCTTTGGATCACCTCCCCGTGCCCTCCTAGGCTTTCATCCCCAGGTATCAGATCGTATCTTTTAAGAAGATTGAAGGGAGTTAAGTCTCCAGGCTCAACTCTCCTTTTCCAAGCAGCTGACAAATTTTAGTGTGCTCTGTGTGGCAGTTACTGGAAATAGCTGAAGTCTGCAGAGGGTGAGCCAGGATCCATAAAAATGTTCTTCCTACTTAGGATGACAATTTATAATTTAACTGCAGCTCCCACCCTAATGACGGCAGATTTACACRCGGTGCCATCCAGCTCTGCTGTGCTTTATGACTGAGGAGCTTCCTGCAGGGGTTCTGGGCTTTGGAAAACTGTGGGAAAAATGCAGGAAGGCTGGAGATATCAGAGATCTTCAGCACAGTCCTGGAACACGTCTTAATTAACTGGGATAACTTAAAAGTAATTGAAGCGTATGCAGTTTAAGAAATAAAAGGTGATGCTTCCTTGGGAGATTTGCATTTTTCCTTTTTGGAAGCAAGGAGCAGAATTTAGCCAAGGATGAAATTCATTTGGGATTGAAATGTGCAGGTGAATGAATAGATGGTGATGATGAGAAGTAGCCCCAAAGAGGGTGGATGAGTAGGAAAGCACAGAGGGGAAGCATGCAGCCAATATCTAAGACAGAAAACTATCCTAAAATCAAAAGGTACCCAAAAGGTGGTTTTCCCTCTTTTTTTTTTTTCTTTTTTTAAGCTAAGATTGCTTATGAATTTTTAAATGCTTCACGTTGCAGAACAATTTCTCTTTGCTTACTTGGTGCGATTACACAAAGCTCTGCAGGAAGATGTGCTGCAGCTACAATGTCATTAAATAACATTTTCTGTTGGTGGCTTTATTCTCTCCTTCACCAGAATATTTAATTGTCACCAATGCTGATGGGAATTGTGTGCAGATTTAATAGGGAGAWGATTCCCTGGCCAAGGCAAACACAGTGACACACACGCAGAATTAAAGAACAACTCTGTAAATAAATATCTGCCTCAGAGCAAGTTCTGTAAAAACCCATCCAGCTCATCCTCTGAAGGGAAGTTAAATTACCCAACAGGGAATGTGTGTTACAGATAAGTTCTGCAAGACAGCAGAGCATCCACCAGACTCTGAGAAGGAGYAAGTACAAAGTCAATTGAATGGCACACAATTATCTCCCAAATTATAAACCACACTTTGCAACCCCCACAGAATTTTATGGAATTGCGGCTTAGGCTGAGAAATCCCACTCCACCCACTGCTGACCTTCCCCTGGCTGAAAATAACCTCTGRAAAWTAAATAAATAAATAAAAYAAACCTCTGAAAAACCCCAGGATGACTCTAACTAGCAGCTCATAAACCTCGCTGACCTTCTGTGATGGAGGCAGATTTGGGTATTAASGTGTCACATTCCCATTCCCAAAGAAAATAGGATCGCTATAAAACTGGCCTGAGTTTGGCCAGAGGGGGCTGCACAGGACAAACAGCTCTGTGAACCCAAAGTGCTCAATAAAACCCCACACAGAGGTTTATTGAGATATTTTCAATGTTTTTGTCCCCAACCACCAGCTGCAGCTGACTGAAATGCAAATATCAATCTGCTTTTAATTCCTTATGAGCAGAAATAGGAGTATAAATTATAGGCAGAATTAATTTYTGCTGTTCTATAAATCAGTTTCTAACTGGAATTTGGATATTTACAGGCCAGGCAAAAAAGTTCTCTCCTCCCACAGACTGCAAGGAGCAAAATCTCTTTACACAAACAGATTCACCTCACAAGTTTGTTGGGTGCTTTCAAGTTTTCACCTTCTGGGAGGGAATAGTCTGATTAATGAATCTGGTGGAAGTAGTAAAGTTTTGGAAGAACTCTGCTCTTGTTTCACTAAACAAGACTGAGGAAGAGGGCATGGAAAGCCTGATGGAAAAACAGTTGATTTTTAGTTTCTAAGTGCCTACATATTGTTGCTTGTTTTTTCGGTTTTTTTTTTTTTTTACATCAGACTTAAACTCCTAAAATACTTAGAGAATGTTACCTACTATGTCTCCCTTGTCTACAGGCACAGACAGAGCTGGAAGACAATGCCAAAACTTGTATTGAGATATCTGMAATGTCATTTCTAATTTACTTGATGATAGGAGTCTAAAAAAGTGGAATTTGCTATTCTGTAAGGTTTGTAGAAAGAATCCTTGACTYTGATATGATTTAACCTCATTCTGACACAGATCAGTAAAACAAATGAATATTTTATAATAAAAAATAGAAGCATTATGAGGTTGTAGTGGGGAGAAAAAATCTGCCTGGTACTTGTGAGTGCATATTTGAGGAATTTGCAGCAGCTGAAATCAGGACCTTTTAAGATTCCTCAAATGGAGCAGAGGGGAATTATTTTGAATTAGGGCAAGAGCTTTTTTGGGGCTGCTGCAGGTCCCACTCCTGGTGGTGCAGGAGGCAAAGCTTGGGGAGAGCAGGCCCAGAAATGTGTGTAACAAATACTGAAGTGTTTATACCTGCCCATTCCATGTTCCCTGCCTGGCAGGAAGAGGAGGAGGAGGAGGTCACTCCCAGTAGATCCCATATCATTGGGATCGCTGTACCGAGGGCGGGTGGAGGCCTTGGGTTGATGCTGAGGAAGSAGAAACTGTAAAGGTGCACAATTTGAAATACATGGCAGAGGTTGCTGAAGAGCAGACTTTGCCTCAGGAAATAGGAAAGAGGATTTAAGGAAAGGAAAAAAGCTCTCTCTAGAATACACCATCAGAAGTGTTTATTCTGCGGCAGTGAGAAGAACCAATAATCAGGTGTGTGCACATCAATTATTTAAAACAATTCCAGCAAATACAGCCCTTGACYTCCCTCACCACCCCCCCAACAAAAATACTTTGAGTGATCAAAATTTATTTTGATTCCTTCTGCTTCAACAACAAGTATTTGTTCAACTGGATTTGCTGTCATCATGTAGGAGGGGAAAGAAAAAAAAAATTAAAAAGAGCTTGGGCAAGACAGTGAAGTTTTTCCTCAGCTCTGTCAACAGGATGTTTTTTGTTATCAGAAATGATAATAAGTCTTATAAAAGTTATCCAGTCACTGGAGCACTGAACACTTGTGAATCTGTGTCACTTGCAAATCCTTGTTTGTTTTTGGCAGCTTTTCCAGAGAGGAGAGCGATGGAGGAGTCGAGTCCGTGGGCAGGTCCACACCTTTGCAGTCACACTAAAAGGATGAACTGGAGGGACAGAAAGAGAAATGGAGACAGTGTAAGGAATGTTGTCTGACAGGGAAATTCCTGTCCTGTGAACACAGAGTTAAGTGAAAGAAACCCCAAATTTAGCCATAGTTAAGTAGGATAAACTCAGACAGGTGGTCACTGCTGGTTTAAATACCTGTGCTGAGCCTGTTTGACACAGAAGTCACACTATTAGAAAAATCCATTTTAAGCCCATTAGAAATGTAATTCCCTGCTGCTGGGAACTGAATGACTGGCTGATGTCTCCCTTTCTGGTGCCTCAGCAGAGGGGAAATGAGCTCCCCACACCCCGTTTATCCTCGGGGATGAAAGATCCCCCATSTCCCAGGCTCAAAATGGGAAGGGAAAGGAGGAGGGGGAAGAAAGAGGGGAAAACACCCAACTCCTGCTGTATTCAGGGCACATCCCCACTGCCTTATTATCACATCAGAGAGTCTGGGTCCACCAGCCCTTTCATTACACAACCATTTCCTCCCCCAAGAATTTCTAATTCCACCATTTAAATTTGTTTGGGGGACACTTGGCAGCCTGYTCCCCTATCTGAGAGGAAATTTGTTTTATTAGGAGACATCTCGGAACAGTTAATCCTGCAACTTTATTTTAGACCTTGAGAGGTCAATGCATAATTTAGAGGGTTTTTGATTCCGTTCTGATTGCTTCTCACTCAAAGACAAGCTCAGTTATTTGAGCTRAGCTTTCTGAGGGCCAAAGCCACGCTGGAATCATCAAATGTGCTGCCATGGACCCTGACTCCATGTCTGGCCCACAGGGTCACATCCTCAGCTCCTGGAATCCACATTTCCAGGGCAATGGGAGGAGGTGTGTAAAACTTTTACTGATTTACAGCATGTGAAGGACACAGGAAAGAAGGACCAGCTCCATCCTTCCCAGCCACAGCCCCCTTGCCAGGAATAAATGTTTCATTTTTGCTGGTGTGTAAGAATCCCAGCAATTCCATGGTCAGTGTAAAAGGAACAGATCATTTACAGGCCATTCACAAAGGCTGCTCTGTCACAGGTGGGCCAGGGAAATGCTGTGCTGATGGCTCCTCTTACAAGTGGGGGGAATGAAACTTGGAAATGCTGCTGTTTCATCTTTGTGATACATAATGAACTCAATTCAAATGGCACTTTTCAAAGGAACATGAGATCTCRAAAATGTGAGGCCCATTGAAATTTAAAAAATAACAGTGAGATAGAAAAATATCTGGTGTGTTTTAAGGATGTGGTGCCATTACAGAGCTGAGAGCTGGAATTTTCTTTCTAAATGAAAAGCTAAGAACAAGAAATARTTTTCTGGATTTTATAGTGYTTGTCTCATTTCCTTGGGAAACTCCTSAAACCAATGTCATGTTTGTCTAGCTTTTAATCAAGAAGTTAGGAAGTCCTCTTTTAATTAAAGCTGAGCAAATTCTAATGTATTTTAACAGCTGTAATTCTATCAAATGGTTAGTTTAGATATTCTTTGACCAAGCTTTCCTCACCCAAAGTTCTCATCACTCTACTCATCTGTGGTGTTATCAGTGCTATAAGATAAGGGAGTGTCAGTTTGTATGTTAGGTACAAACACGTGTATTTGCCACTGCCAAATTTTGAGGAACAGCCTCCATTTGTTCTCCAGGACAAATAACAAATTTCTGCCCAGCCTTGCTGGCCTTGACCCCACAGCTCTGGGAACCAAGCACAGTTCATGTAATATTTTTGGTAAACAACCCTTTCATTTCCCTGTGGGCACAAAAAGCAGATATTTAAAACTAAGTGTGTGTCTGATCTGGAGATATACTAGGTATGTATTCAGGAATAAAAATCCATATTTTTATACATGTGAATATGATATACAATGGCCGTGTTTRTTSTTTCCAAAAAAGCCTACAGRAAGAGTTTATGCTTYAGCAAATTGTAGTTTGTGTCCTAASACTTAAAAAAGGTCATGAAAGTTMTTTTCCTGCAACAGCTTGCAGACTGATGCCCTAAATGACTCACCCAGTGTCTGAAGGTTCACAGCACCAGTGCTGCYTCCCATTTAGAACAAACCTGACAACACCAGGCCATTGGCAGTGCACTGCCTGGAATTGGGAAGGATTTGCAAACAGATGTGGGAAAAGCCCTGTGGCTGACCAACCTCCCAGTCCAGCGAGAGACATTCCCATCCTCTGCCGTGTCCTGACAGACTGCAGTCGGTCCTCAGTCCGAGGTCAATCCATCCTACTCACAGTTCTGCTGCTTCTGGTGMAGGGAGGGCCGAGGCTCCGCACGGATCCGGGGCAGGAGAACGGGGAACGCCACGGAGCTCCACGAGCTTYCCTGGGAGCTGACAAAGGGGGTGGATGGTGCTGAGCTCTCAGCACGTGCATACCAACGGTGGGTGGCTTTAGGGTTGGGGCTGGTTTGGTTTGTTCATGGTCTGGTGTTGGTTTTGCTGGGAAGGGCATGGTCCATGAGGTCCTGTCCTGACGATCCCGAGTGAGCCGGAGGAGCGGGGGGTCCGAGGGGGCAGGAATGGGCCTGGCCAGGGTCCCCTGTCCACAGTGCTACCTGACCTTCTGCAGCTCCTGCCTCAGCCACGAGGGCAGCGGCTGGCCCAGCCTGTGCAGCAGCTTGGACAGCTCCACGTTGTGCTCTCGGTAGTAGCTCGACAGAAACGCCCGAGACTGAGGAGGGAAAAACAAACCGAGATCAGGGTGAGAGCAAACGCAGCCAACAGCCATCAGTGCGCTGCTCCAGGGGCTCTCACAGGGGCATTCATCCCCTCTCAYTTAACCTCAGTTTTCTGGTTTTTAAATACCAACACAGTGAAAATACAACAAATAGAGAAAAAGAAAAATGGGTGTTTATTTAGGGTCAATGTTGAAATTGCTCCCCTTGATTTCTGGAAAGCCCTTACCTCTTGGTCCATTGGTGGGTATTTCCGACCTTTGCTTTTCCCCAGGCACTTTGTTTTCCCTCCTTCCAATAGTTGGCACCAGAAGCCTTTCTGAGGGTCAAACCTGTAGAAGATCATATCTTTTAAAAGACTTCACTACAGAAACATCTGGCTGCTGCAACATCAGTGTCAGCCAACAATCACTGCTGCACACATCTCAGGATGAGTGGAATTCTGAGGACAGAGTGGGAAACAGCTTTAATCTCCTGTGTAAACTCTGGGGATTCATTTTTTTCCCCACAAATCTGCCTTGGAAGTGGCTCAAAGCAGGAAGTTTTTGGCATTGTGCTTTACCTGCACTGGGTAACTTTAGTTCAGCCTGTCCAGCACACAGGGTGAAGTGTTGGTCTGCAGGTCTCCTGATGAGGCTGATGGTTTTGTGTGCTGATGATTTAACCTGCCTGAGAAGCTGGCTGCTCCCTATCACTGCATCTAAATACCATTCTCGTTCCTCAGATGGCATTGGAGCATAAACACTGCCTTCCAGCCTTATCTGCAATGCACAMTTTGATTGTGATTCTGAAATGCAGAGATAGAGGAGGTTCACATTAAGGCTCGGAAACAGGAATGAACAACACGTGGCATTAAGTTTGGAATTTATTGCTGTGGGACTTGCAGCAAGCATAAAACACCCAAAYGCTGCACATTCCTGCTACTCAGCAGATGTCTGAAAAGGATGAAGGATAATTGGCTGGGACACAGTTAATTAGTTACACAGCACCTTTCTGCCCGGGGCTGGCCCTACAACACGGATGCACCTGCAATTCACTGCTGTACTGAACTGAATGAATTTCAGGAGAAGGGTGAACCTTCTCCAAGGTTTTTTCCTTGCCCAGCCTATTAATGCAGGCCTGACCTTTGTTTCCTAAATTGTCTCTGTAGCTGTATCAATTAAAGACAAATAAATCATTGATTAAATGGGTATATTGATGATAGATTCATCTCTGCTTTGGCCTTTCCCATCTGCTCCTTGAACAGCTGCCTTGCATTAATTTCCCAAGAKGAGCAGCAGTATCGTGTGCTGGGTAAAAGGGAACTGCAAAACTATGCCCCAAACAATATTTCTGCTTCAGAAGGAGCTTATTGAACRTTATGAAAAGGATGTGCAAATTTGGGCAGGGGAAAAGTGGGTGAGACAGATCGGGCCGAATTCAACCCTCTGTGCTCAGAAATCATGGAACTCCCAGGGCTTCTGTAAACATAATTGGGCACAGCAGAAGTATTTATTTAAAGACAGGGATAGCCCTAAGGCTAAAGGTACAAGGGAGGATTTTAGAGCTGTCAGCAGAGAGCTTTTGAGGCCTGGTTTTTTTCCTTTCCCCCAGAGTAAGCCTGGAGGGGAGGCAGGGTTTTGGGAAGGCAGTACCTGGTGCCAGAGGCAGGGAATGCCAGGCAGGGAATACCTGCCAGGGCAGAGCTGAGCAAGGCCACCACGAGGAGAATGGAGCAGCCCTCCAAGGGAAAGCATTTTCCTGRGCACACTCCTCCAATGCTGGATTTTCCTGGAGCCCTGCCTCTGTCCCCCTGCTCCCCTCCCACGGCTCTGGCAGTGCCTCCCTTTGCCCGGGTTGGTTTTACTCTCCTGTAACACCTTCACACAATTCCTCAGGGTGATGGATTTGCTGCTTAGTGCTGTTCACTGAGGCTGCTTCCTGGCCCTGTTAACAGTGTGTGCTGTGCATTGCAGGGCAGCAATGGCTGGGAGCAATCCTGTGCAATCTTTTCCCCTTTGACAAGTCCTGCCAGAAATCACCACATAATTTAAAGCATTTTTCCCTTCCACCCCAAMCCCGTGCAGAAGTGTGTGCTTCCASAGCACATTTGCATTCTTGATGTCTCTAAACAGGGAGTGCATAATTTTATGGATCTGTTTACCATCCATTTTTCCTGTCCAAACCAGTATGAGAGGCCAAATTTCTTCCTGCTGTGAGACTCCACCGACTTTAATTTAGCTCCAGAAAGGAAGATGTATGTCTGTGGGTGTGTGTTTTAAAAACCCAGCAGAAGGCACTGCAGATGTGCTCTTGTGAGTTGTTCAAACATCAGTAGCTCAGCTCTGGATCAAACTCCTCCTTTTGGAAAGCAGTGACTTAAAAAATCGCATTCTGAAATCCAAAATTCTTCCACTAGGAAAAGGTTTTGGCAAAAGAACTCTTTTAAGCACCAAAGCCTTACTTTGAACCTGTGCTATAAATAAGCTGAAGCCTGCCAGGAGAGGAAACATTAAATGGCAATTGGAAGCAGAGAGGAGCAGTGGGGGCAGCTGTAAAGTCCGTGCTTGTTTTCCCTGGGGAGCAGCCCGCAGGAAAGGTGAAGCAGGGGCTTTTCTACCTCCCACTCCGTGTGCTGGCTCTGCTCTCTGCTTGCACAGGGCTTTGGAAAAGCCCACGGATATCCCAGGGCTGGGGCTGTGAGGGGATGATGCTCCTCACCCAGTGAGGCTCAGTGCAAAAGCTTTTTACAATTTGCTGCCGACTGAGAGGGGAGAGGGGAATCCAGGCCACTCCCACCCCTGCAGGAGTCTCAAGCATACATGGAAATCCAGCCAGGAAAATGGGATTAGGGAATGAGTGCTTCTAACCAAACCCTGCCATCAGGCTTCTATCTCAATGACAAAAACACCTAAGCTGAACTTCCCACACCTGACACTCATTGGCTTCAGCTCCTGGAGACTGAAGGAAGAAAACCCCAAGATGTTCAGAGTTATAACTGATGTGTTGTCTGTAATGAATAATCAAGGGATGGGAGGGAATGTACCCTGTGATCCCACAGGGCAGAGAAAAAGGGAACAGACTCACGTTAGGGCTTCAGAGTAATTGTAATGAGGAGAGACTCCCAGAAACTTCTGCACTTCATCCATCACAGTAGCAGGGTCACTTCTCAGCTGCTGTCCATCGATGATGAGCAACTGCAGGGGTAGATATGGCACTTATTTGGAAACAGGACTAAGGTGAACAAAATGATGGCATTATTGCACCTCTGTGGCAACCTGGRTTTAAATTAGCACGTGACTTTGTACAGGGCTAATAACATGCATATGGATGAACTCCTTTTTAGGTTTACTTTTTACTTCATTGATTTGAATTTGCATAGGTGGGCACCTTCTAACTCAGTGTGTGCACCTTGTTCAAATGCAGGAGTCAAACCTCCCGAGACAAACCTGAGTGTCAGAATGTTGAGGAAAAGAGATAAGGGAAGAATGTAAAATATTGTGGAGGTTGATGATGTGTCTGTGAGGAACATTTAGGAAAGAGGGCAGCAGTCCCAGCTGAGGGCAGAGAACAGGGAACAGGCCATGGGATGCTCAGCACCCTTTGCACACTCAGAATTTGCCAGGCTCTCCTCACCCTTTGGAGGAATGAGTTGGGAAGAGCCATGAGGAAGTGTGGCCTGTGTGCCCCCGGGGCAATGCTGCCCTCAGCAGCTCTGGACAGGGCTCCATCCCCATTTCTGAAAGAGTGGAAAGGCCAGAGRTGAGAGAAGGGAGTAAATGGCTAACTGAGATTTTCTCCTTTCTCCTGGAAATGGGATTGACCTGCTTCTCCTCTCTGCAGTATTCTGTATAAAAGGGAAAATGGGGACTGCAAGGAGACAGAGCTTCTAGCTCTTTTTGTTGCCTTTTTTTCCCCAAGTCCCTGACAAAGAAGGCAACACTCAGCTCTGCCTCCCTGCAGCTAAATTCTGTCCCACACAGAGCAGTCACTGGGGATCCTTGCTCATTTGCTCACTCATTAAACAGACCTGTACAACCTTTTCTCACGGGAGGTACAAATGAACTGACAAATGATCATGTCCTTGGATAGAGTGCCCAGGCATGTACTTTGTAGTACTAAAATGTTTGCTTTAGGTTGTTTTATTATTATTATTTTAAAAATTGAAACGTTCTTTMRTTCTATGTGTTTAGGTAAATTTTTMATGGGAAAGGTTATRAAAGACAATTCAAYAGAATATTTGAAGGAAGAGGGGGCAAAAGAGGGAATTTATGCTCTAAACCTGAGGAGAGCCAATTCCACATCAGGATCAAATAAATGTGAAGCTTGCCACAAAAGGGACCGAGTAGGATGCAGGAGGAAATTTCWTTTTAGAAACAGCCCTGGCATTTTCTAAACGAATTTGTCAGACCTTCCCACACCATCTCATGCTGCAGCTGCTGTTTCTGGGGGCCTTGGGGACTCCTTTGGTGTTTCCCAGGATTGTGTGAGCCGGGTGGGACAGCAGCTGGCATTACCTGGGAGGCAGGGAAGTGTGCCAGCCACCTCTCGATGTGCAGCGCGTACCAGCCGGGGCTCAGGCACCTCCTCTGCAGCGCCCGGATCTCSGCGGGTGCCCGGGGGCTGCCCGTGATCACCTCGTAGAAATTGAACCTCAGGGCAGCGGGGTCCTCGTGGGAGCGCTGGTGCTGGGGGGACATTGGAATGCATTTCACAAGGTGCTGCAGATAAGTACTTAAATACTCCAAGAGCTGGCAGCCCTCAGTGCCACCTCTGCCAGGTGGGAGAGGGCTGGGGGGCAGGGAGGGGACAGCATTCTGTCACAGCGTTCGGTCACAGCATTCGCTCCTCACACCCCTTGAGTGCCAGTTTTGCTCCTCTGCTGTGACATCTGTAAAAGTGCCAAGGAGATATTTCAAGGGTGCAACCTGCAGCCCCTGTTCGGGTTTTATTCCTTGCAGAACTTGCTGGCAGTATCAGAAGCGGGGTATTTCGTGCTTATGCCAACATTATTAATTTGTGTCTATTTTAGCACTGCGTTTAGTGTTTCCTTTCTGTGTTTGCCTGTGCCAGATTTCACCAGAAAGCTTATACATTTCTCTAAAAATAGGGGTTTTAAATAAGGAGGATTTTGCTACAGAAGGTTATGAGCTCAGTAAAAGGCCAGGAAGAGCACCCTGGAGTTTCCTGGAGAAAACAACAGGCTTGCTTTTGTTTGTTTTTGGGAGAARCAAGCCAGCATGTCCAGACACGGGTGTTTTTAACTCCTTGGAAGCTTCAGGAGATGCAGGGTCTGTGCACTGCTGCACATTGCTGAGCTCATATGCTGGAAAAGGGGTTTGGTGCCAGATCTTCAGCACCAAGAGCTCTGATCTCCTGGCTGGGCCATGCTCCTTCTCCCGTGTCTCACCCTGGGTGAGGAGCACGGCTCCCTCTCTGCCCTGACAGCTGGATTTGAGACTGAACTGTTTGTTTACAGTTGCTGGCAGCCCTGTGCTGGCAGGTTTCACCATTTCTGTGCCACCTGCCAAAGCATTCAGCACCCTTCTGCTTCCACAGGGCACAAATGCTGTGCAGTAAATGCCATTTCTGCCCCAAGGACACCAATTGCCACTGGTGCTGGCCATGATCCCCTGCCCTGCCCTGGGAGGTCCTACCTGGTACCAGGAATAGGCCCGGTCGGACGGGTCGATGAGGATGGTGATGATCTTGGCCTTGGGGATGAGGGAAGCAGCTCTCTTGGGAGCTTCCTCYGAATGGAAATAGTTGGCACTTTTCTCAAAGAGGARGTCAGTGGTGATGTTGGAAGGAGTGGGGAAGAAATCCATGTACCTGGGAGGGGAAGAGACTTGTTAGAATCAGCGGCAGCACAAAAGGGTCACGTCCCCGTGCTTCCCATTTTGCCGTGGGTGAAAAGGTGAATTTTCAGACATCATTCTCAAGAAGCAAGATTGAATTTCTCTGCTCAGCCCAGACTGGCATAATGGGAGTGCATCTTGGCTCTTAGGTGGTGCTGGTAATAGCTAAAGCCCTCATGAAGCCTGGTAATTAGGTTTTCCTGTGATGGATGGGATTTTTGCTAATAACTTCAGTGTCAAAGGGATATCTTTCACCACTTTGGAGTGAATTCAGTTTTAGCTGCAGAAAAAAAAATGGGGAAAGCTTCAAAATGTCAACATTTAATGTCAACACTTAAATGTCAAACTGTTTAATTTTAACATTGTTGAAGTACTTCATTTTGGAACTGACAAATCTTTGCTTTTGGATGCTTTGAGAATGCAAGATTTGAATTTTGGCTTGGAGTGGTCTTTTCCATTTAAAATTGCTGGGATGGATTCTTGTGAAGAGATGAATCAAACCTCACTTCATGAAAAGCCACTTTGGAAGGAGCAGAGTGTAAGTCAGTGCTGATACAGCTATGACAAGACAGAGATGTTATTCAGCATGGAGACAAATCATGACAGAGCTGCCTCTTGCAATCATTTGTGTGAAAACTCAGAAAATTCTTACTGCAACATCTAAACAAAATTAGGGACTTGATTAAATGCCCCATCATTACCAATTAGATTCCCCTTCTGTCTGRTAATTCCAAGCATAACAAATTCATCCAGTAATTACAGCAATGTCACACCCACTCCTGGAATTGTTCCATTGAGATTTTCCCTGGATTAATAACCAACACCTCRTTTTTGTCATTCTTCTTACCAGTCAATTCCCTTGTGGTAGTTGTTGCCATTGAAGAATTGAACTTCCTCAAAAGTTTTTGGGCTGGGGAGATTGCTGATGATGGAAGGATGCATCAGAAGGAATAAATAAAGGGCTGTTGTTCCTACAACAGAAAGAGATGCCATTAGGAAATAGGGGAAAAAAGCACCTTTGACTTTGTAGAAACTTTTGAAAATCTCTGCTTGTGYTTCTTACCTGTTTTCTGGGGTCCTATCACCAGGAATTTGGGTAGGTGGTCACAAGTTTTATCTCTGGACCAAATATCCCTGTGTCTCTTGTCATCACACGGGTTCTGAAGGAGAAAAGGGGATTGTGCACATCACACTGAGGGGATCCTAAACCTTCACAGGGTCTAAATGTTATGCACTAATGCCAGAGCCTTACACTGAGTACTAAAACCCCACAGTGTGAGCATAATGGATTTGAGTGACTGAGGTTTAGGTTCAGTCATTAAAGWAAAGGAAAAGAAAGGGGGAAAAAAAGATGAAAACATTGATTTAATCACGTTTTCATTTGAGGTTAAAATAGAACCTCTGAATAGCTTCGGGGCATTACTTTCCAAGCTGTCAGAACATTTTCAGATGCAGGGGCTTAATGCCAATTTTAATTTACGTGAGAATGCAAAAGGGAAGGACAAAATASAAAAGTGGGATATTATTCATCTCCTTATCTCTCTACCACCTATGAATGCAAAATAAACCCCTGTGAACAAAAGGCCTCACRGAAGAGGCTGGGACTGGCTTTTAAAGCAGTTATCATCCAGGTGCTGCTTTTGCATGGTGGTGACTGGTAACAGTGAATAAAATGAACAAAATGTGGAGAAAATCATTAACTGATGGGAATTGCTGCAGCTCAGTGGAAATGTTAGGGGTTTATACTTCCCTTGTAGGTGGGCCAAAAATAATAGGGGAAATTTTCTGCACCTTTTTGGCAGTGTAAACCAGAAATAAGTGCACAGGTGTCCACGGTGCCAGCCTGGATTTATGGGGCTCATTGCAGAATAAGAGAAGAGCCAGGTATGGRTAACCATGGCTGGGAAATTACAGCGTCAGGATCACATTCCCATTCTGAACAAAGGCTTTTTGGAGGAATAGATGTTTATAACGAGCAGATTGCAGCTGGAGGAGGAAGAGGGTGGTGCCTTTACCTGCCAGAGAGGGTCTGTCTGCTCGGGGAAGAGCTCGAAGTATTTGTGAGCCAGCTGCACGGGGGGCAGGGTCTGCAGGTTCAGGTTGGTGGCACCCTTGACAAAGCTGGCGAGGTTGGCAAAGGTGTAGAGCCCCAGGCGGTCGTTGCCATAGTTGGACARRTGGGTCATGAAGATGCTGATCTGGGGACAACAGGAACCTGTCAGCCATGGCAACCAAAATGTGCTCTGTCCCTCTGGTTCTGCCTGCTTTGCTCTCAACAGCACTGAGAAAGGAGTTCTGACACAGAAAAGCTCCCAGGCTTTGTAACTGATGGTATCTCAGCTAAATATCTCTGTCTTTYTATTCTCCTTAAAGCTGGTACAACTTCTGTCTTTTTATCAGCCTTCACGTGGCCACTGCTTTGTAAATCTTATCATTTATTTCACAGGAATAAAGAGAGTTTATGAGAGATCCATTTCCCAGTTTTTTCTTTCCACGAGGTGATTAAACACAGTTTTGTGACTGTTTTAGTTGTCAATTGTGATTGTTTACTTTTATGAAGGTGCCATGGAGCTGAGTGTTGTCCCTGGGCTGTTTTAGTCAGGGCTTTGGGCTGAGGGTGGAATTAGAGCACAGRGTGGAAACAATACAGATGTGGGGGGCTGAAACACCCTTTTTGAAAAGATTACTATAAACAGAGACASCTGATTGCCAGCTCAGAAATTGTGTCCAGGTGAGGCTTGTTCAGGATGATGAGGAATGGGGAGGAGGTGATAAAGGGCTGTGCAGGGAGGAAAGCTGTGACTGTGGGACAACATGTGCACTTTTCTCCTTTGAGAGCTGCTCCAGGAGTCGTGCTGAGGTCAGTGAATTTTGAGTTTTTTGATTTGGAATTAATTGATTTAATGTGTGTGGAGAGCAGGTGGATGTGGTTTGAGTACAGCCCAGGTGTGGGGAGTCTGTGTTTAGCAGCTCTTTGGAGACTGGCTTGTGGTTAGATGTGCTGGAGCTGTGCTCATGGAGGTTGTTATCTCAGAGAGGTTGTTATCCTGGGAAGGTTGTTATCTCAGGAAGGTTGTTATCCTGAGAAAGTTGTTATCCTGGGGAGTTTGTTGTGCATGGAAAGTTGCTATCCATGGAAGGTTGTTATTTCAGGAAGGTTTTCAGCACTGACCCACCTGGAGCTGGATCTTTCCCCCCAGCAGGTTCCTGCCATGTTGTCCCTGGCACACCAGGGGATAAAAAGCCACAGTTTCTCACTCTCACCCTGTTGCTGTGCCATGGTGATGCCTGTTTAGACATCAGCCCCCATGTTTGAAGGCACATCCATTAGTTTGTTAAATTATTAATAAGGCTTTTAGTTCTCAATGGAGCTTAGGAGGAGTGTCCCTCATGGCCCTTCTGCAGTGGGGTTGCACTCTGTGCTCTCTATGCCACTAAAGGTTATTTATTCTTCCCTTCTGCTCTGACTTCTGCTAAGCAGAGATTGAAAACTGTTCAAGTTCTTTTTCCCTGTGGATTGATTTGGTGGATTCCCATGCCTGTGCATTTTATGACCCCAAGTATTTGATATAAAACAGAGTGAGATTTAAACTTACCCTAAACTTGGTGTATGTCTGTATATCCTACCCCAGAAACTTATAAGGAAGGTAATAAATCATCCTCTTCTCACAAAAAAACAGTCAACACAAACAGATCCTTCCTGGTTTCAACTACTTCAGCTCCTGTAAATGTGAAAAGTTCTTSGTGCAAACTGTTTTCAAGTGCTGGAAAGGAAAACACTTGTAGGAGATGTTGATGGAGAATATCACCTCGTCTCTGGAGCGTTTGTTTGCCAAGTGCTAAAGGGTCTGCCAATGACATTTAATATTATTGCAGCAAATGAAGTGTGCACGTAAATCTGTGTGCTCTTTGTGCTTTGTTTACACTTGAAAATGGATGAGATTGTTTTTAATGTGAAAATGTACTTGTAGGAGATGAGTATTAGCTGATTTAGGAGTTTCAATAGGCTGCAAACCAATTTAAAAGATACAATTAATCACTCTTTATGGCATCAAAAGATCTTGCCTCTATCTTTTGACTTCTCTTGTTYTGTTGGTCTGTTTGGAATTGAAACCCCCCCAGACACGATGCATTATTCATGGAATAAAAAAATGTATTTAATTGGTTGCCTTTTTCCTCCAAATCACTTGAGACAAAAGGAGATGGTTTTTAACTGTTCATGTTTAGGGCATGGATGGACACATGAGTTGCTTTTCATGTGGATGCACCTATCCATGGAAAATGCAATGGCCCAGCAGTGTGCTCAGACCAGGGGAATTCTGGTTTTAGCATCACTTATGTGATTCACACTTTAGATGTACAGTGTTTTCTCTATATGTAATGTTATGTGCTATATAGGAAATGAAACCTACAGTAGCTGGCAGAGAACAAAGGGCTTCTCAAAAAAACCCCAAAATTGAAATATAAACCAGTGCCTTGAAAGAGCATTCTGTACTCTGAATTTGTGTCCTTGTGCTGGATGCACTGCCCTRTTAACGCAGAATAAAGAGGTTTATTTCTCCCCTAATTGCCAAACTTAGCTCAGCAGTAGCTAAAAGCATTTGCTTTTGGACAAAGATTGGCTACCACCCTCTAGAGGGCACAGCTGAAGTGCAGCACAGTCTCAAGGGTGGCAGTCCCATGTGGGGAATAAAATATCGGCTGATTCCTTTCTTTTGATACCTAAAACTCTCCCAGTCCACAGATCAAGCACTTGCAATGAAAAAATCCATTGCAAAACTTTGCTGTAAATATGTTCCACTTTACCCCTCAGTCCTTCTATAATTAAAAAAAGGGTCAATGCTCACTTTTAGGTCCTTTCCTCCTGCTGGTTGCTTGGCCCTGACCCATTGTTGGAAAGCCCAGGAGCCAGAGATGGGTCTCATGTGGGAATTCTGCTCCTCTGAGAGGAAGTTGTTGTTTGCTGTCTTTAGCAACGTTTCTCCTTGCCTTTTACACATCTTAAATCAGGGGAATTAATGCAGGGGGTATAGATTGGCCTCGTGCACACAGAGATGTTGGGCAATCCCTGGTGTTCCTGTAGGAATGGGGCAGTGATTTTAGTGCTCAGCTCCTCTCACATGCCCGTTTCCCACAAAAAGGAATTTTGCTCTTGCATGGTTTTTCCGTGGTGCTCAGCAAACGCTGTGCGGCCACTCCAGGCACAGTCCTATGGCAGGAGCTGCCTGGCAGCCTCTGGGATTAGTGGGTGTGCCAAAGGCCTGGCAGGGTGAGGAATGCCACCCTGGGAGAGTGAGGAGTGTCAGCCTGGCAGGGTGAGGAATGCCAACCTGGGAGAGTGAGGAATGCCAGCCTGGCCTGGCAGGGTGAGGAGTGCCAGCCTGGCAGGGTGAGGAGTGCTAACCTGGCAGGCTTTCCTGGCTAATGCCCAGCAGCTCCGTGCCAGGCTGGCAGCAGCAATGCCCCTTTGGCTTTGGGGTGTCTCAGCCCTTTCCTGAGCAGCTCCCATTAGGGATTCCAGATTGGYTTGGGCCTCCTGAGCCACAGCCCCRTYCCCTGGGAATGAATCCCGGAAYRSTGGGGCTGATAATGCAGCTGTTTSTGGGCAGTGCTAAAAGRAAGCTGGGAGGGAGATGTTTGTGTTGACAAAGCACTAATTTTAATAATGACAAATGGTTTCTCTGGAATCCAGCACCATTCATATTCATGACCCTTCTGCTGCTGAAGCAAAATCATTTATATCCCTGAAAATCGCCTTTTTTTTTGTTTTGTTTTTCTACTTTTACTCTCTTTCCACTCTGCACATCTGTTTATACTTTAACATTCTTGACAGGATAATCAAATATTTTCCAAATATAATATCTGTAAGGAAAGCAACAAAGTCAGTGTTTGGACAGSAGTGYGTTTGTCTTTGATTGAAGGGGAAAMAAACCCWTGGAATGGCATWTTATTTCCCGTGCCCATATTCATTTCCATGTCTGTTCTGCAGCCTGGGCATTCCCASTGATAGCAGTGGAAGCTGCTGTCCATCAGTGCAGGGAGTGGCCTTGGGACAGTTGTGCAAATGCTGTAGAGCCTCTGTGTTGTTTTAGAATTCCCTGCTGGAAGGGCAAAATTGTTTCTCATTTACCCGGGAGCGCTTTCTACTTTTCCATTGTTTAGCTGGCATGATTAAATGAATTCTTTAGTATTGACAGAACAATCTCATGCTTGTTCCTTTCCTTCTGAGAATACAGTTGCTAGGTTTGATATTTTATCTTTTTATCTATTATCTCTCTGAGTTTTGATTCTAAAATAAAGGCCAAATCATGAGCACATTGCCAAACAGCCACTGTTTCCCAGGTCATACACATTTTTGACATCACAGATGAAGGAAACTGGTTGGGAAGTTCTAATCCACTAGTTATATATATTAGCTTTTTGAGGGTTTTTTTTTTTCCCAAAGCCTGCAATTAGAAAAAAAAAATATATTTTCTTTTCTTTTTTTTTACTCTTAACACATGCATTCAAACCCTGTGAARAAATAATTGCTGCTTCTGATGAATTTGTGCAATTGGTGCGTAACTGCATGAGAGTGGGGAAATCTGAATGGATTTTTTTATGGCTGTTCATTTGTCACACTTGTGTAAGTGATCAGCAGCACAGCTAATTGTGGMCAAAAATGAATGAATTCTGCCCAAATGTACTGCTGCCACTCACATCTGTGGGCCCCAGGAAGCCTCTGCAGACRTCTACAGCAATTCCATCCTCCCATTATTTCTATTTTCCTGTGAAATTCATGGTATAGGAATTTATTTTCYTGCCATCTGTGTTTTCTCATTGAAAAGACTTCCTTAAACTATAATCTCTA
Source organism: Malurus melanocephalus (assembly GCF_030028575.1). Lineage (NCBI taxonomy): Eukaryota > Metazoa > Chordata > Aves > Passeriformes > Maluridae > Malurus > Malurus melanocephalus. The sequence goes on from NW_026623642.1 coordinate 389,563, forward strand.
AAAAAAAACCCCAAATCTGTTCAGTTTAGACTCAAGAATAACCCAAGTTCAAATTAAGGAAATAAAGCAGATTGAAGTGGTTTTGGGTAGTACTGGTTTAGGTCAAGCTCAAAATGAAGCAGAGCTATAGAAGGGACATCCAGACACAAAGAAGTGCACATGATGATTAGTTTGGATAAATGCCCATAAAGGACAGTTTCTCTGCCATTTCTCTTTAGAGATGTGGTTAATTAAGATCTGTTTCTCACTGTGCTGGCAAGGATGGGATGAATTTTGTCTTTTATTCATGATATGACACTGTGCAGTCTCTAGGTGGAGGGAGGAAATGCAATCCTGGCATTCCCTGTGGAAATACTGCCCRGGGCCCTGCACAAGGTACAGAACAAATGTAAATTATCCTCTCTATACTGAGCACTCCTATCAACACTAARCAAGAGTTTTCCCCTGGATATTTCTTTCTGAACTGCAAAGAAATGTCTGGCAAGTTGATAGAGGTTGGAGATGCAGAAAATTTATCATTTGTTTTTATAACTGTTCTACTGTCATGTTGCTATTTTAGCAGTTTTCTGACTGCTCTGGGTTATGGAGTGTTTTTAAATGATGATTAATTAATCCAGTTTGGTGGCCTACTCTGAGCAAACAAACCTCAGAGTTAATTTAATTCTCCACTCTTGGTTTCAGAGAAAAAAAAAAACCGCAGCATTTTCAGTTCACTAGAGGATATAATATTCTCAAATCAGCCACTTTCCAATTAATTTTGAATGGCGAACAGAGCGGGGAAATTTTGTTCTTGTCCATTTCCTTCTATTAAGGATTCATTTTCAATAATCAGAGAATTCTGAGTCAGCTGGTTTTCACCTGCAAGGCTTGCTGCTGACACTTTAATGAATTATTGCACGGTGTGTGCACGAAGGCAGTGAGCTCTTTCCCTCTTTCCCTCTTTCCCAAGAAGCCCCTTGTTGACACGCACTCGTTTATTGCTATTTCTGCCATCCCCCAACTTGCTGGGAAGTAATTCTGCTACAATATYGAAACGTGTGGAGTGGAGCATCAGCTTTCATAAAGCAGGAAAATGTCAAGAAAKAAGGAAAGGAGATGAGCTATCCTTGAAATGTATTCTTCATGCTCTGGGTTTCAAGCTAATTAGTTTCTAAATATGCTGCTGAAGGCTTGAGTTTCCATGGGATAATGGTTCCCTGTGCTAGCTCTGTGCAGGGGGAAAAAATAAGATTTACCAAGGTGGAAAAAGATTCAAAACCCTGAGGAAGGTTGGGGTTGATTTGGTGTATTTATGGTCATTAAGAGAAATTCTGATCTAACTCATTAACAAAACTCCCTTTTAATTTGGTGGAATGAACCTTTCCCTGATGCCAGCTTGGAGAGGGTCATGTCTGTCCCTGTGGGTTGTACCCTGATAATTGCAGCCCCACAAATATTGACTTTTGTTAGTGGGGATGTTGCCTGCCTGCTTTTCCTGTCCCCRAAATGTGCTGAGCTGCTCAGTTCACAGAACTGCCTTGTGAATTACTTTTGGATTGCAGCACGTTTCCTACAATGCCCAAGGTTATTTTTTATTCTTTCTACTGCTACGCTCAGAGAAACAAAGCAAATAAAAAGAAAAATATTATCACCACTCAAGATGTTTCATAATAACACTCCCAAATCTCTGGTGGAAGGTATAAATTAACCCCTCTCTGCATTTACTTTTAATATTCTGAAGCAATAACGTGTGATTCTCCTCTGTGATGAGCGGGAGCAGGAAACAAGAGCAGAATCTTGCAAGTGTTCCTGCACACACGGGACAAGGGAAATGTAGATCTGAGGGCTGGAAATGAGCAATAACCCTTTAGTCACGGGGAGAGTTTAAAAATGGAAATGCCTTTAAGTGGCCTTCAGAATTAAAAGCGTCCCATGGCACTTCTGAAGGAGCTGGAATAATAATGTACATTATTATGGGCTGTCTGTAGCTTCTGCCGAGTGCGGTTCAAAGTTACCTTTCAATCACGGGGCTGATTTTGCTCTCARCACCCAAATTCCTGCAAAAGAAGCTAATCTTCCTGAAATTCATCTGCCACGTTTCACCTCTGCTTAAAGCTTCRTAGGGGTGTTTGATTGAAGTAGGAAAGAAGCCCAAAAAATGTTTAACTTCTCCCTTTTTCTGCYGCTTTTCCATTTTTAACTTGATCTGTGAGCTGCAGACATGTGATACTCAGCTGGTTTTGTGGACAAGGGTGGTGATTCTACATCCTCGGTGGTGAGGCAGGTGTCAGTCTAGAGTAGGGAGGGTTTTATGTAGAAAAATGTACAGAAAAATGGCCTGGGCCCCTTTTTGTGGTGGAATTATGGAGACAGTGGGAGATGGAATTAAAACAGCCTGAGAGAGGAAGGGGAAAGGAAGAGTCAGCCCAACATATTCCTGGGTAACAAGGAGGGAAAGGAAGGAAGAATAGGAAGGGTGTTGCACAAAAGGAAGTGGCAGAGTGTTCTGGGTTATCCAGAAGCTTTTCAAGGTGAGCAGCTAACGGRAAAACATGCAGCACACTGACAAATAAAAAAAAAAACAACAGACCCAGGGGGTGCTGCTGGTTCTCCTCAAAGCCCCACGCACTGATTTTTGCTGTAGAGTTTGCTGAGATGCCTTTAGTGCTGTCACTTGCTGGCTTAATAAAAAGCTCTCTGGTTTAAAGAGGTGCTTTCTTTAGGAGAAATGACTCTCTGGCTGTTGTTTGTAGAGGCAATAATATTTAGGGCTCTATTTATTAGCTTATCTTGGCTGTTAAACGTTTATGGTTGTTGTTTATGGCCGGTGGAGCAGGGAGGAGAGGAGCCAGCTCTCAGACAGACACTGGGAGACCTTGTGGATGCTGAAGAGGTGATAAATAGATAATAGAACAGTTTGTAAAAGCTTTAAACATGTCTGGTTTTTCCTGGGCGGTGAATGAAGGGCAGCAGTCACAGARCCCACTGACATCTGGATATGGAAAATTCCCCTAAAAACTTCAGGTCCCATGGAGTTCACTAACTTTGCCTATAAGAAATCTGTGKTTTTTTTKGTTTTTTMTTTTCTGCTGAAAGCATTTCAGTTTTGRCATCTCTGTGTAACAAATGGGGGGKTTTTAATTCTAAATTTCCATGGGTTTGGAAAGCAAAGCAAGGGATTTGCTCTKTTCACCCCATTTGCTCAGCCATTCCTGCTCCGTGTTTGGTTCTGATAGCAGATGCTGGGAGCCTTGGAAAATATCTTAGCACAGCACAGCTTCCACCCAATTCCCTTTGAAAAAAACCCAAACAGGCAYCTTAAAGCAGGCTGGTTTTAATGCTGCTTGAGTTGTCTTTCTCTCTGGTGTGGCAAAACCAGAAATGCCTGGAAAATTGATGGGAAGGTGTTTAGAAGTAATGTGGCACAGCACTGGTGAAGTAAACAATGAGGGACAGATATTTTAAAAACTTCTTCTATGAGAAAAAAAGTTATTTTAAAGCACAATTAAGCTAAGCAAATAATGAGAGGTAGAATTTTTAARGAGGCTGAAAATGACTGAAATTATGAACTCCTTGAAATGCCACAGATTTTTTTTTTTTCTACTTACATAACCCAATGAGGCAAATGTTAAAAAAACATCCTTGAAAGCACCTCAAAGCAGTGCATAAAGTTGTAAAGAGTTGGGAAGGTTTAGGAAGAGAAAAATTGACATCATGCTGTCCAGAATGGTTTTAAACAGAAAATAAATCTTTACGAGTTTCAAGTTGACTTTGTTTCTGCTGCTGAGGCAGTGGAATGCTGCACACCTGCAGAAAACCTAAATATTTTTACACAATGCTGATCAGAAGCAGAGAATTTTCTAACACATTTACATRGCTGGGTAGTGTTATATTCCTGTTAAGGACATGGTGTTCTTCATGTCTGATGCTCTTTGGTATTAAATTCCTGGCTTTGAAGACATGAGTAGCAATGTGCTTTTTTGAGTAATAATGTGTTTTCTTGGCTTAGGATCTAACTACACTTAATAAAGACATATATGCTGTCACAAGAATCTTAGTCTTGGAAAAAGCTGCATTTTGCTATCAAAATTAAATTGGGTGCAAAAACAGTTTTGTAAAACTTTTTTTTACATTTGGGTTGATTGAAGTTTTGGCAGTCATTTTTTCCTCTTTGCTTCTTTCTAGTGAGTGTGGTGAGTTTGCTGCTCTCTTTTCAGTGGTGCTGTGGAAGTGCTGATGCTACAGTTTTTGGGAGGTCTGTCCTAATTAAGATTTAGTGACTAACTGGGGTTTTGATGTTTGTCAAACCACACAGTCAATAACATCAAAGATGATTATAACTTAACCCTGATWGAATATCCAGCTTGGGTCTGGCAAGGGAGATAAGAAACTTCAAGTGAAATTTTTCTCACTTGTATGAAATAGTAAAGGAAAAGTCCAAGAAGACAATATTTCATTTTCTGCCCCAAATTGTATTTRTATATCTTATTTGTACATAGATCTGAAGTTCCTTGCTATTGCTCTGAGCCTGCAAAGGAAGGAAACCCTTCAGAGGGGAGCTGCACTGATACCTTTTGAAAGAGTTGCACTATTTGGATTTATTTCAAGCCCAGGCTGTTTGCTCAGCCTTCCCCACTAACTTTAATGAGCTTTGCTTTGAAGTGTTTATGCAAAAAGTAGCCCAAACTGCAGGCTTGAGCAGCYTGCTGCCTTAGCTGGATTCTGGAAAGGTCTGCCTGGGATTCTTGTAAACCTCATTAAAACTCAAAGGGAAGTTGGTTTGATTTCTGTCTGTCTTGGTGGAATTTATCCCTCCTCTGCCTACTACTAAATCATCTCTGCCAGACATGACTCATCTTTAGGATTCATAAATTAGAAAGTGAAAATATCTCTCTGAGCCMGAGTATTCAGTAGAAGCCATTAAAAAAAATTCCATCAGAAGATCCCCTTGACAATCTCTCTGCAAACTTTATTCCAATGCAGTGTCCTGTGGGCATTTTCTAATTTAACCATCTGTGTGGTATTGCTTCATGGCAGTGCAAACATTTTTGATATTTGAGCTTAATACTTATTTGTGATACATTTGCTAACCACAACCCGAGTAAGGGACAGAGTTGCTGTAAACCTCTTGAAAAACTGTTTAATCAAAAGTTGATTATTGATTTTTTTTTAAATCCCACCACTCTGGCACTCTCCAGTTATTGGGACAGATTGGCTGAGGGATTTGGGCTGTTCCAAACATTGGAACTCTCATTCCAAGAGTGAGAGCACACTCTGCCCCAGGCTGAGGAGATCTGCATGAGTGAGAAATGCACAGGCACCATCAAAGTAAGATAAAGCTCAGGGTAAATTCCAAGTTACCCTTAAGGAAATGATGGGAAGAAAAGCCAGTCTGAGAGAACTGCAGGTGGTGGGGGGACAGGATAAAGAAGAGGGATATATTTAATTCTCAAATGAAGTGTTGCATGTATAGTATAGAAAAATTCCTGATGGAAATATCCCATTTCTTTAAGCCCACTGAATCCAACTCAGCCACCATTTTCACTCACAAGCACCTAATTATATAATAGTAAAAATCTATGTAGGTGTCTAAATAAAAGTGACCTGGATTTGAGAGTCAGCTCCACCTGAAGTTTCTTTAGCTCTGCAGAGGAGCCAATGARTACTGCAATTTAAACCCCCTGAAAATGAGGTCACCTGGCAAGACAGGAGACATTTATCTTGTGATTAGTGCAGCTTGTTTGGATGGCATGGGAAGGAGGGAGGGCAATGGTAATAAAAATAATTGATATGTGAAGTTTTTGGGTTCCTGCCCTTCCTCCTTGCTCCTCTAGGCTGCTGTTCTAAATGGCACCAGACAGGTCTTGAGCAGCTCCAAAGCTTTTTTGCAGGAGCCAGTGGTGAAGGAATGATATCAGGACTGAGCCCTGGGGTTTCCACGGGCCATATTGGAGTGCCTGGGAGCCAAGTTGTGGAGCAAGGGAGAAAAGGAACAAGATCAGTCTTTTCTATCCTCACAGATTAGTTTCAGCCTCGGACAAGTCTCTCAGGGGGACCTGGCTTCAGGCTGGCAAACACTATGGAGCTGAAATGAATGCATTTTCCAGGACCTTGTTGCACATACAGTTGTAGTTAGAAATTGGCAGAAGACAGTTTTCTCCTTTRTTCTTAAATTGCTTGCTACCTCTGAGCAAGCAGTCTTGATTTTTATTTCCCAAACTGATCTCCTTCCTTTCCTCCTTCCCTCTTCCCTGTTAGTCAGCATGTCCAAAAAAACAGCAAAAGAAGGTACCTACGGGATTCAGGAGAATGGTGAGGAACAGTTCACCTCCTCGGATACTTTTGTCCAGCTCCTGAGGACCCCCAGGATATTCCTTGTAAAAAATAGTGTGAGTGAAAAGGCCACAGGTCTGTCGAGGGAGAACCTGGAACAGAAGAACAGCAGCTTACAGGTGTTGCAGAGATGTAATGGACCTGGGAAGGACTTTTGTTTCCCTTAATTAGGTATTTTATTTTGTTTTATTTTTTCTTTACTCAGTAAAAAAAAAAAAAAAAAACCAAAAAAAAAACCCAGCCAAAACCTACGTTTAGTGGAGCATTTAGACACGTGTGTTAAAACACTGCTGATTTTGAGTCTGCACCAGTACTGATTGGACTCTGTGCAGGAATTTGATTTTGAGACATTCCCTCTGCCTTGTTTAGGRGATCACAATTCTCACTTGGAATGCATAAGCAGTATTTGATCAGCTTTTGGGATTTCAAGCCTTCTTTTGGAATATCTGTCACTTCCCTTAAGCACACCCAAACCCATGTTTCACCTCTCTAGGGGGTTGCAGCTGGCTGGTAGGAGGTCAGAGAACTTTCTAAGTTTTCCTGCCTTTGGTGCACTTTGAAGTGCAGGKGAGGAGCCTTTTCTGCACGGGCTGYAAGAGGCAGGCAGCTGTCCCAGWCCMRCCTCTGGGAATTTCAGGAGCAGAGCTGAACTCTCAGCCTTGGAGAAGTGCTGGAGGAGATCACTTAGCACCTGTTCACCCTCCTGGGTGATGCATTTCTGAGCCTTTCATGCATAAAGATGAAGCAGAGCTGGGAGCACAGGTCTCAGGCAGTTTAATGATTTCACAGAGTGTAACCAGGACTCGGCTGACAGCTGATGGCACCAGGAGCACGTTTAGTTTCTGAGGAACAATTTTGCAGTTCTYGAGTTTGTCTGACTTGTTTTTTCCCCTCTTTGAACTCACTAACAATGCACTATTCTGGCATCCTTACACCTCCTGGATCCCAGGGAACTGTAATGCTGCTGGGAACCTCGAGGCACTCAGCACACCCTTTTTTGGGGTCCCCGGCAGTAGAACGCTATGAACATGGAAATGCAGTGTACCATGATGCCATTGTGGATGAAGCCCCGTCTGTACCGTGCAGGTTTCAGGTGTGGGTACTCTTCYGTGCTGGTCACTCGGATGTGCCACACCTTCTTCCAGGCCTCGTAGAGCTGCACGTGCACCGGGTACACCCCGGAGTGGTGCGGAGCCACCGCGTAGCCCATGCCCGTCGGGATGCCGTGCTCCTGCAGCGCACCACAGGCATGGAGAGAGTTAGGAACACAAAAAAACCCCACACATTGCATTCTTCACAGCTTTTTTCCCTGTCTAGTTCTTTCTGAAGGTAATCCAGCAAACCAATGCTGCTTATTTACTAAGCTAGTGAACAGACGAGAAAAAAAAAAAGTTGCACTCACATACATGGGATTTAATTTCCTAGTTCTGGAAAAGAGTAAGATTCCTTCCTGTTTTAATAGATAAATAAATATTCCTCATACTTTCTGAACCTCCTTATTTTTTCATGGTATTAAGGCAGTAGCAAAAAATAGCTTGGACTACTTTTTCATTTCATAAATATTTATATTTAGCTCCATTTCTATATGGAAATAGGTGCATTTTCATGAATATAATCCATAGGTTATCTTGACAATCTCTTCTGAAGGCACAAATTCATGTTGCTCCCAGTATTATAGGACACATCAACTCTTTCTATTGCTTTAAAGTCTAGTGCTGAGCAAAATGACTAAAATATGAGATGATTATTTTATGGACCTTTTGCCCTTCCTCTTGCCCACATTATCCATTGATTACTTTAATTCCAGGAACAGCAGGTTCTGCTGGGCTTCTTCAAGTACTTAACAAAGAAAGGGTTTTGATTCATTGGCAAAAATTAAGTTAAATCTGTAGGGAACACTTGTTCCTACATCACATAATGCAACCACTTAAAATTATCCATTCCATATTAGTAAAGATCTCAGGTTACTGACTGATCTTGTCAAAGAGAAACCTAAACTCTCTATTTCGTAATTTACTGAGAACAAAATGTAATTTCAGCTTATTAATGTTGTTACCTACTTGAGAGGCCTGAGTCAGTTGAAGGGTGGAATGAGGGATAGCTCTGTCATGAGAGATGGTAAATCACCCTGTACTCTWTTTTYTTTTTTTYGCCATGAACATGTRRAAAGGATAAAGCYATCTCTAAAGATTTCTTGAAATCTGGCCATTTCTTGCCGTGCYTGAGAGGTCTGTGATGCTCAAGCTGTTAACTTGAATATCCTRTATTAGCCTGAGTGTCCAAACCTGCACTAAATCTGGGGTAGGGAGTCCACAGGAATTCAGATGTAAGCACAAATGTGTGCTGAGATTGGTAATGAACMCTGCTCTGGGTGACATATCCCAAAGTAGGGATGAGTATGTTTAAGATCCTGTTTATCTCCTTTCTGTTTGGTGCTGGAATTGCCATAGCAACACAATGCTGAAATGGTGATCTGCYATTCACAAACAAAATAAGGCAGCTTTGCAGGAGTTCTCAGCATAAAAGCAAATGAGYCTCTGAATAAAACCTGCTCACTGCAGAGTTCATCACACAAATACATCAGGCACTCAGATACCCCATATGACTTTAAAAAGAAACAACTAACAAGGAATTGTATTTTCTTTGGGCAGTTCTATTTGCAGTTTACTTGGGCARATTAAATGCTGTGTGTCCTCTTTGAGTGATTTGCTGTTGCTGTTTTCTTCTTTTCCTCTCATTTTGTTATTAAACTTATTTTGGGAATGAAAACAAATGTGTTGAAGGAGGAGTATACTTGTGTGTCCAAGATATGAGAAATACCTGCATTGAGCATATTTTCTTATATGTTCTAAGGAGCAATTTCAAAGTGTACATTTGGGTTTTCTTTCATTATAAAACTTGTGCTTGTTTGCTTGGTTTGGAAAATAGCTGCTATTGGCCATTGTCAGAGAAAAGAAGAAAGCAAACTTTTATTTTAATTTATGAGATTCTATGTCTAAGGTAGATTTTTTTCACAGAGTAAGTTAAAGTGCTGGTGTGAAGACTCTTATTAGATGAAAAAGCTAAACATAGCTTTAGCTAAGTTTGGCAAACCTGTTGCCTTTGTGTGATAATAGGTGATGCAGCAAATGAATATTTTTGAAGAAAAGAAGGTGAGGCAGAATAAATCTCATCCTGCCTGCACAGGATGATGTTATCCTATATTTACAGCCCAATTTTAGAGGCAACTTCCAGTGGGCATCTCTCCTTCCCTACATTAAATACAGATATTAATAATGGGACAAATGAGACCATTTTCATCACATGYAGGTACTTTGCCATGTGGTCACTGGGCCTCGTGTTGTTGGTATTTAATTGGTGTATTAAAAGCTCACAGTGTGTTTGTGGTTGGAGCAGCTCAAAGTTCCAGGCAGAGGAAGKGCTGATGTGCATCTGCAGGAGATGGGAGTGTCAGCAGACAGGATCTCAGTTGATTTGCTCAGTTTTACAACTGATCACAGCTKCCTTGTACAGTCAGTGACAGCTTCTGCYCTGTCTCTGCTGGGCTTTGGGCTGTGTACTCACAAATGAGCATGGGAGATAATCACTGAGCAAACAAAACAAGGGRTGAAATACAGAGCTGCAGGCTTTGGATTAGGCACATTCTACTKGTTTTGTCAGATAAGGGGGAGGAGGAATATCTTGTTACTGATGGCAGGGAAAACTTGGTTTGCTTTATTTTTGGAATATATGTTATCAGAGATTTCTGCTTGAGCAGTTCTTTGCATCTCTGTATATCCACTGCATTGCCCATAAACAGGGAGAATAATACTTGAGCAATTCGCAATTATCAGTTTGTAAAATTTCGTGTGAGGCTTTGTTCATTAGTGGCTTTAAAGGGTTTGGGGATCCTCTGCTAGAGAAAAAAAAAACAAACCACAAAGCATGATCAAGTCAAACCCAGCTGATAATCCAAATAATTGTAATTTCCCCTTTCCTTAGACAGGCTCTGGAACACAGCACCCCTATTTATGTGAATAGGGTGACACAGGGATAGCAAAGATTTATTTTAGAACAGTTAAAATCTCTCTCTAATGTTTCTCTGAGGATCTTGAATGCTTGATGAGAGATTTGGCAGTGAGGACTTTGGGAATGGGGCTGTGGATTGGGGGAGCTCTGGGGCCCCTCACTCAGGTACACACAGATAAGGATTTTGCCAGGCAAAACTTCCCCTGCTGCCTGCCAGATCCAGAGCAGTGGTGCAATGACATTTATGCAAGATGTGAGGAAGTTTTTTTCCTCTCACCGTGTAGGCACGAAATAGTGGAAATGGAAAATTGCTCAGTGACACACAGAATAATTTGGAGGGCTCTGGTTGAAGGCARTCTCCTGGTTGGCAAGCAACACACGTGGAAAGAAATCCTTTGAAGGCTGTTCATTTTTGCTAAGCCCCAGCTGCACAGAGGTGTCCATATCTGCACTCAAATCAAGGCAATTAGATACCTAATTAGCAATTAGTTCTGTGTGTACAGAGCTGTTCAGATACCTGATTTCTATCTGCATGTTGTGACAGAGCTGTTTGAGGCACGCTGCAGTTGCAAGCTCTGGTTTTACAGAACACTGTCAGAAGGCATTGATAAAGCCATGTAAAACAGAACCAAGGCTTTTATCCACCTGCCTGAAGAGCCAGTAGGTCTTTTGTGTGTTATTTGGGATCTTAAGCAACCTTGGCTATTGTTCTTGGACTTAATGATGTGCTCTGCCTCCCTTTTTAAACTCCCATGTTTTAAAAAAGTGAACAAAGAAGCAGCACATTAGGTGAGGAATTAATGTGAGCACACTTTGGAATAATTCTTGCAGCTTTCCTTGCAGAAGCTGACATGAAGTGTCACCCCTACCTGCCCCCAAAATGGGAGATGGGGAGATGTGGTCAATAAATCAGAGATGCAAGAGAAAAATGGCGCTACCATCAAGCTGTGTTCCCCTGAGTATAATATTAAATAACTTGGACAACAAACAAAACATGTATAACATAGAGCAAATTTTCTATGTATTGTTCCAGATCTCTAATTTAAATTTGGATCCACATTGTGAAATCAAAGAATATTGCAAAGAGGTTTGCTTTAACTTGGAGGGCTTGGAGAAGTGCAGCTGCAGAGCAGGGAGTTTGTTTCTCAAATAAGATGTGATGCTGAGGATGAGAAAGCCAGGGAGGAATGCAGCCCATCTGAAGTCATGGCTGGGACCTCTCTGATAGCTATCAGGAAGGCTGTCATAGCAGGAAGATAAATCTCTCCCACAAGAGAGAATTTCAGAGGAAGCCTTTTGAAAAGAAATGTTCTCATAAGTAAATTGTACAGCTCATATAGATTCAAGGTCGAGGGGTTGATACAACCCCTGTCCAAATGTTAGCAGGAAATAAAAAGTGTAATAACAGCAGCTTTTCACTGACATCAGCTCCTTATTTATAGGCACCCTAAGGAGTCTCTACCCTTCAGGACACTGGCTTTATCTTTCTGCAGCTGAAGTTACAAACAGATTCCATTACCAGCTCTGTTTTTGGGCTACRCTATAGATTTTACTCCCAAAGGTGGCTTGACCTGGACAACTTCATGTTTCCCAAAAATATAARGAGAATTTCCCCATAGCTTCAAAGATGAAGGGACTGTGTATTTTTGAGATATGGATTGTTTTAAAAATTACTGTTGCATTTAAAATCTCAGCTCTGTTTGGGTCTCTGGGCCAGGCTACACAAGAGGCATGAACAGGCAATGAGGCTGACAGGGAAGCAGAGCTGTAGGAAGGAAAAGAAATCCTCCTGCCAAGAAGGAGATGGAGAGTGGGGGGAGGTCTGGCATAACAAGTAAACAGTTAAGCCAGTTTTAATTAATTTTCTTTAAAGGTTGTTAGGAAAATATTTTCATAAGCATGGGAATAAATTGCTTCCAACTGCTCATTCAGGCATCTGCCTCTGCCTTTTTGCTGATGTGCCTTGGCTCGTGTGAGGGGTGGGAGGAAGGGGCCTGGCCTTTCAGAGCTGGGAAGGGCTGGGATTGCTGTTCCCAAAGCAGAGAAAATCCTGCTGTGTCACTCTGCTCCTGTGAGGGGCTTGCTGGCATTTCCCAAAGACCACCTGGTGCCTTTTCCAAAGGCAGCATTTATGGATTTCAAGTTCTCTTTGTCTGCTCGATAAGGCAGCAGAATTATCCTGAAAGGGCTGTAAATAGCACGAGAACTGTGAGCTCTGGGCAAGGCRGGGAGGATTGGAAGTTGAGAGCACAAATGAGGAAAAGGGAAGCACCATTATCTATCGATATKAGCAACAGGTTAGCTCATAAAGAGCATCTTGTCAAGCAGGTCATTTAAAAAGGCACAGTGAAATCCAGCAGCTTCACTTYTGGCTCTGCCAGCATCGAGATTTCTCCCAAACCATACACAAAGTTTAGGGTTCACTGCCACCTCCTCCCTGCCTTATTGATGCTGTTTGCAGCAGACTTTAGGGAGCTGACAACCTGTGTACAAACTGCTTCTTACAGCTTAGAAGGGCAGCTGCTATCTGCTGTGTTTGCACTGCTTCTGATCCCTGTGGAAATACAAGGGTGCTTGGACAAAGAGTTGCTTCCTTTCCAACAAGCCTGTGCCAGTGGGAAAGCTAAGACAAAATTCAGTTGGAGTTACTAAAACGCTTGGTTTGTGTTGATTTTCTAACCACACTGCCTCTGTTTGCACACCTAAGTAAATACATATATTGGCCATGGTAGTGAAGGCAAATCCTGGTAAATCTTTTGGGAACTTTTACTCACTAAGGCAAACTCCTTGTTGAGGATCATCTGCTCCACCAGTGAGGACTCATTGTGGAAGAGGTGTGGCTGCATGTGACTCCACATGTGGGGAAACCACCAGAACTCATCCACAGATCTCAGCAGCAGGTCATCACCCTCATCCTCCTCCTCAGTCCCTGCACAGGGAAGAAAGGGAGAGAAAAAATACTAGAAAAATGAAAAAGGGACATAATTGTTTTTTAAACCCTATTAAACCCTATTAAACCCTTTTAAACCCTATTAAACCCTATTAAACCCCTATCACAGGTGTCCTCAGCCTGGGTATCTCACTGTGTCACTGTTATGTGTATAAACTTTGGGAATATTAAATATAAAAGGTAGAACTCTTTTTATTTTCTAACATATGTGGTTTAAAAACCAACACCCCCCTCCCCCCCCCCATTTTCTCTATTTGCGTTTTTTTTAATGCCACACTATCTTTCCATCCCCAAAACCTGGCAGCTTGGATTTAACGTGACAAAACAGTGTCAGGAACATTAATGCTGGTTGCCAAGTCTTTTGAAAGCTGGACAAATGATGACATTCAATCAGTATTAAAGAAGAAAAGGTTTAGTAATATCAGTTATTTTATGTCACTGTTAAATACAAAATGCTCTCCATAAAGGCAAATGTGGATAAAAATGAAATCTTGTCAGTGCTACCCTCCATCCTCCTTATAACTATCACTTTATTAGCCTTGGTTAATTGAAATCTGATCATTTCTGGTAAGGTGTGAAACAAGTTTAAAAATATAATGAGGTGGGAAGCATAGTGCTGTAATGGCAAAAGGCTTCCAAATGTTTCTTAGGGTTCAGTATTCAATTTCTGCCAGATTTAATCTTGAAGTAAACTCAATACAACCTCCTGTGTTACTGAAGGATATTTCAGTGAGGGTGTGTGGCTGTAACAAAGAAATCTTTCCATTTGAGAAAGGACACAGTGCTGCTCCTTCCTTGTCCGCCCTGCTTTTCCAGCCTGGAAAGGCAAAGGGAACCTTCCAGTAGCTTCACCCTCAAACCATCCAGCAATATTTGTTTTTTATCACTTTCCCTCCTGTTCTTTGCCATTTGAACGCTTTTGGTTTGCTTCAGTGTAAGAAATAATTGTCAGAATCAGTCTCCTGATGCAAACACAGAGCTCCTGTCTTCTTACAGRCCTTTTAATGTTTAGCAGAACTCCTTGGAAGCAAATGCTCCATGGATGTCACTGTTTACTTGGCAGGAACATCTTGAGATGCCTGTTCAGTGCCTGCACTGCCGCTCTTTGCTTTTATTTTTCATTTCTGCAGTTTTTGAAGAATGTCACTCCACAAAGAGAGCAGTACTTTGAAACTTTCTCCCARAGTCACTGAATCCCTTTGCTCCCCTGTTTGCAGCACTCTGCAAGTTCTGAGGGAGCTGCTCCCGCTGATGGGAGCACTKCTGGAAAAAGAAAACAACTTTGTTTATTAGGGAATTCCTTCCTGAAATGAAAGGCCTGGTGGCTGCTCCCTCTGGGTCCCACGTTTTTGAAATGACTGCTGGCTTGGTTTTGGAGTGTGTGCTTCACCTGCAGTCAGGCATGGGCTAGGCAAGAAACTGAACACGGGCTTTCCAAATAGGACAAAGGAGGGAGAAAATGGAATTTGTGAGGCAATTGAAGATCTCTTTGATAAGCCAAAATGAGGGATAAAGAGGAAAAAAAGCGGGTATTTGAAATACATAAAGAAGYACAATCAGCTGACAGAAGATTTAGGTCAAAGTATAATTTAGTGCCTTATTTACTTTTGAAGTAGAGTGTGGTTTTTGAAATAAGYTCTCCCTTTTCCTATTAATTTCTTTGTCAATTTGGATGTACAACTAATCAAACTTTGCACTTTTTTTTACTGTAACAAAAAGCAACCAAGATGAAATATAATGCTTTCCATTTTAAAGAAGAATAACCCCACCCTGTAATGCCAGAGCTGAGGCAGAAAGGTTGGAAGTTTAACCTTAGGTGGTGGCATTGCTTTTGAGGTTAAATTTTCTTTGCAAGCCTTGGAAAAGGATGTTGTTTGATTTTATGAATTCTTAGGTAGTGTTATTAAAAAAAAAATCTCGTGTGAAGTTTTAATGGAGCATTTGGTGGGTGYTTATATTTTTAAAATATTTTTGCTCAGCCCCTTATTAGGAGTATTAGAGGCAAAAGAGGGATTTGRGCCTTTTAATTTCTTGTACCATCAACATTCTTCCTGTAACTTCCTTTATTTAAATGTGAAATCTGAAAAGTGCACAAAACCTATAATCAAAGTGAGCATGTATCTGCTTTGAGATGCAGAGTCCCCTTTACATGTGCAATAATTCAAATGTTGCTTGTGCACAATAATTAACCCTGTATTTTAAAACTATAGCAATAGCCTAGAGGTCTCTTTCGAGTTCAAAACTGAAGTTAATATGGAAGCTGTTACCAATAATCTTGCAAATCTTAGATGCAAATCCTGAGAATGTCTGAATTTCARTCACTGCAGCATGAACAAGTGGGAAGTGTTTGTTGAAGCTGCAGAACTCACAGGGTCTGYTCATTTTTTTGTTAATGGTGTTAATGCAGGGCAGAGTTTACCAGCTGMTGTGTCCTGAGGTACTGCAGGATATGATGTGTCAGCAGCATCTTCCCATGAAAATGTGAGACTGTTCAACCTGCCAGCACATCCCCACACTGCTCTGCCTCCTGCAGTTTTGAAATGACCCAAGTTTTGGACAGGAGAGCACAATCCCACCTTAAGGAAGTCAGTAAGGCATGGCAGCTGCAGTGCACTAATAAAACACATTGAGTATCMGATGGTAAAAGCCTCTGTGGGTCAGGAAGCCGCATTTACGGTAATTAAAGAACACCTTTCCATGCTTTATTTACAATGAGCCAATCAAGTGGATATTGTGTGGAGAATGTGCTGAAATCTCTCTGCTGAGCTGAGCTGACAAAGGGCCATCCCCCCCTGTAAATGAAGTGCTTTATTAGAAACCCAGGCCCCTTAATGGAACCAAGGACATGCTTCAGCTCAGGAATAGCTCTGTGCTGTTCTGGGGAGCCTTGAGAGCCTTTTGCTGTCTCTACAGCAATAGCAACTCTGAAATTGGTCAGCACTGTATCAAAAACCTGTGATGATGTGGAGGGTGTTGGAAGGAAGGAAGGAACAGTAGTGGCAGGTTAAGGAGTGAGTTTTGCAGAAAGGCTGCATGTTTTCTGCCAGTCACTGCCCACTATGTTGTAACATTTGTAATCAAACCAGCTCCTTCTCCATCTCCTCTCCTCCATGGATCACCYTGCTCCACTCTGGACACTGATGATGGGGTGGACACAGCCCAGCAGTTTCCTGCTTTTGGGCAGCCCAGAGGCCCAGACTGCTTTGTTTTGCTGCATTACACGTATGCCCAATGAATCCCCAGAAGGAAGAGCTCCASAGGCAGGCCAAGATGAACAGAGAAYACCAAAGCTCTGCCTCCACAWTTGCTCTCAGCYCCCAGCTCTGCCCCTGCCTTGGCTCCAGGCAGATCATTCCATCTCTCTGTGCCTCTCATTGTTCCCAGGCTCTCCAGCCTGTGCCTTCAGTCCAGGAGGTTTCCCAGGCAGCAGTTGCTCAGCATTTTSTGCTTGCACAAAGGGAAAGCTGCCTGGACTCAATGGCAGGGATTCAAATGAACCATTTGGTTCCCTTTTCTCTGCTCATCCTCATCTCCCTTCTGCCAGGGTGACCTGCCTTACTCCACAGCTGCCTCATGATCCAGGGTTTTTAACTCATCCTCATGGGCACTAGAGGGGAGCCTGAGTGGAGGTGCAGCAAAGGGGAAGGCAAACGAGGAGGAAAACAAGCAAAATTTCTAAAAAGGGAGTATTGTGCTGTGGAGAAATGGAGCAAAAATGGAGAGGAGTCATGAGGAGGACAGGCAGATGTGGAAGTGCCTCATCTTCCACAGGAACACAATGCAGCTTGTTACTGCACTCAGTTGGAAAGGGCAGGCTTTCAGTACAAATTTCTTTTCATCATGTTTTGCTTTTATCATCCCTCCTGATTTGCAGATCGCTGAGACAGATTACCTTCACAGGCTTAACAAAATCTTGAGCATCCCATGGAAATGTTTCTGCCTCCTCAGAGGTTCTGAGACAAGATTTTCCCAATCTTTTGTACTTCATCATACCCTATCATACCAAAAAAACCTTTGTCTGTCTTCTGAGCTGTCCTATTTCCTGTGGAATTAGAGAGATCTCGGCAGCTACTTTGCCTCCTTTATAAACCTAAGATTTACCACCACACATCTTTCAGGAAAACACCAAGGGCATCCTTGTGTACCTCATTTATAGTAGCCTTTACCMCTCTGGACTTTGAATTAGACACTAAAATGGTAAAATAAGCATTTCTCACTGCTCTGCTGAGTCCYTGGGTTATTCAGAAATGCAGTATTWAAAGMTAGGTTTAACATTCTGTCACCTATTTAACTGCAGCTACCTGAAAGCATGAAATTCCTTCTTACCTGTGTGGTAAAATTTTCCTGAAAATCCAAGGTTGAAGGTAAAATTTGCAACCTGAGTGCGCAGTAAATTTTGAGTCTCTAGTAAAGCCTGAAATAAAATAAGAAATGAACACGCATTTAGAAAAGTTCATATTATTTCTGGCTCATCTTTTTATGGGATTATTACAGAGAGTTTGGTTTRTTCCATCAGTTTGATGRTGTAGAAATGGTAGTGATAGTGCCCAAGAACCCAAGGAGGTGATGATTCTGTGGCTTAGCCCAGGGATTATCCTTTGTGCAGGATTTGGATCCAGCCACTCAGAGGCAGCAATGCAGTGATCACTGAGTTACCCATGCTCTGGGTTATTAGTGGAGCTTGAGAAAATGTGCTTAAAACCCAAAATAAAAYCAGGAATACTACATGCCCTCCAGGCATGAAGGCATTGGGATTYACTTACCTGCAGGAATGTTTTGAGCTGTGTCTGAACAGCAAATTCAGGCTCAAGTGTGAATGAGTAAGTCCTCAGTTTTAACCCATGGTAGAAGCAGTATCCATGTGATGAATTAGTTTTTAATTTCATTAATTTAATGTTGGTTTTTTTTATTCTCTCCTCCATGCCAGGCTAAGCCCACTATAAATGAATGGAGGGCAAAGGTGTTGTTTATAGAAGAAGTAGGTAGTCTTGGCCGCTTGTCCAGCTTTTTTCTTGGACATATTTCCTACTAGGGAAAGAGAGGAGATGGTTCAGCCTGTGTGAGCTGCCCACATTTACTGCTCATTGTCAGCTCTGCCCGTGTTCTAGAGCTGGTCCTTGTGCACAGCTCTGCTTTGGATCAGCAGCCTCAGGAGCCTGGSTGAGCTATGTGTTAGATGGGCACTGCATTTATCTCCCTATTGGCCTTGCCAATGCTGAATGGGTTGGAAACTCTGTTTTTATCAATTTCCCGTGTCTCCACTATGTGGCTCTTGAGAACTTCTCTTATTATCTATTAATAACATTTCTATTGATTGGACCTTCGTGTTCTTGCAGAGTTTAGAGATAAAATGATTGCAGTGGTTTGCACACACACTCCATCCAGCAAATGTCCTTCATTTGAAAAAAWTGCATTTTGTATGGTCATAATTTCATTTAATGTTGCAGAAAAATAAATTTTTGGTCTAATTTAAGCAACAACTACCACCCCTACTTGGGACTGTAAATCAAAAGTATCTCCAGTGCAGGGAAARTGGTGAAAGCAGGGTTTAAGCAGCTGAGATTGTGAGTGACACAAGRGACTTTCAGGCAGGGTGCTTGTGCCTTGTTTTTTGAAATAGAAACATGAATTGGTGACAAGGAAGATGTAAAACAGAGATAGTGTTTATCAGCTACAGCAGTCACCAAGCAAATTTCTGCCCTTGCTAAAGGAAATAAAGTCATCTTATTGCAGTAAATCTTGTGCTTTAACATTAAATATTAAGGTAGCTGTATGGTTTCCAGACTATCTTGCCAGCCATTTAGTAAGTTGATTATTTCAATCCTGTGACAATTTCCCATGTGGGACTATATTTACATAATATATAACAAGTAAATGGTCGCTAAAATGTAAAACCTTAGAAATGAAAGCCACCGTTAGCTSAGACATTGAGGAAAATCCCCAGCTGGTAAAAACTGGCACTAAATTGACACCATTAAAGTCAGAAGCATGGAATCTGAGTCATTATATTTTAGAACATAATTTTCCAAGCTATCTACAGCATTTTAGRTATGTTGAGAAAGACTGATGGGCTGAGCAAAATCAATTTAATTTTCCTTTGAGGGAAGAACATCTTGAGAAATTATCATCRCTTAACATAAAGCACAAGAAGGGCATGAAACAAACATCATTTTCTCACCTGGGCTCATCTCTCCCACTCCCCTCACATCTCAGGAAGATGACAGAACTGCASGATAGGCAGGAGCCTTCCAGCCCAGAGAGGTCTCATTAAAAACACAGAGCGAGGATTAAGATGTAAATCCTGGAACCTGCAGTGTGTCAAGCWTTTTCCTCTGTCTAAAGGGCAAGCCTGTCACTCAAACTGGATTTGCCTTGGTCCTAAAGACTTATTTTTTGCCATTTCAATTTCCATACATGCATATTAATTTATATAATATGCAGCTAAAATTTCCTTGTCATGACCCCCCTTTTTAACACTAAGATCTTGGCAGCAAAGCCAGTCCAAACTGATTTTGTCACCACTTGGCTGTTTGGGGGAAAGGCAGTAATGTCCAGGGCAGTAATGTCTGCCACAACATCATTATGAAAAACTCTTTCGGTGCTTAGGGTCTGCCTTCCCTATCTTTAATGAAAGGGTGGAGAGGCTGCACATCAGTACCAGAAACYTTCCTGGGATTTGCACAGGCTCGGGTTTGCTTTGAAGGTAATCTAAGCTGTTCTTTCAAATACAAACCCTTAATTRCCCGGAATGTCCCAAAAATCACGGTTTGAACTTTATTAATTGATTCTTTGCTTTGTCAGTGAGGTTCTCTGTGACACCCACAAGATATAGTTTCTTCATTATATTGCGTTCRGCAGCCTTTTAAATTAATCCATATAATTACCTTTTGTAGATTTGAGGTTGCCGTGTCTTTATTCTTCATAATTGGTGCATCTATTAGGAAGAAGTGATATTTTCCCACTATGTCCTTGTTAATTATAACTCTATCCTTCATTTACATAATAAACTTTTTGGGGYGATTTCTGCAGGAACATTTCATGCCTAATAGGAAGCAATTTGCTTTCCTTCATTAAGTACATTAAAACTTCATGCCCCAGACATCATTGACTGTAAACATTTGATTCTGCTCAAATTTAATGCACCGAGGCATTTTGCTGTGCCATATTAGGTTTATTTATGTGCTATGTTCTGGATTGTTAGCTGCTAATGAGACTTCAGCTCTTACTGCTCTAAGGCCTGAAGAGTAACCTCATTTTAATGAGTTCATTATTTGCTGCCTTCTGAGTGGAAGACAACAAATTTTCCTTTTAATTAAAGGTCAAAACACCTCTGGCTAAGGGAATGTAGAGGTTATCAAATCCTTAGAGAAGGCAAGTGAATGACTTTTCCTGATTTTGATGCCAAGCATGGGCTGGCCAGGCTGAGCTCAGAAATGTCTCTCTGGGGAGCAAAACTCCAAATCTCAGTTAAGTGATAACAACGCTAAAATGTGGGACTGGATTTCCAAAGACATTGTTAAAGGAAAAGAGAACCTGAAAGTCAGCCAAAGTAATTAAAGAGGYTTTCCTCCTCACCCAAAGGTCTGTGTGGATCGATAGAGCTGCTAAAGCACGAGCCCTGCCTTGCACGTGCRGTGGTGTTCAGGGTGAGGGGGATAGATGCCAGAAAAACTGAACCAGCAAAATGAAATCTCTTATTTTATATTGGAGAAGTAAGGTAAATATTGGATTGTATTGGGGCTGTTTGAAGGTGGTACAGGGTTGGTGTGTGTCTAAGTGCACAGACAGGGACTGGTGATCCCTGAAACTTCAGTGAAACCAAAAAAAGATTCATTATGGCAATTCATACACAGATCCTTGTCCTTTTTCTGGCATTTTATTAACCCAGATTGTTTCATRTGCCTTTCATTCTGCTCCCATGGCATTAGAGAGACAGGAAAGGTTCTTGGGAAAGAAAGGACCACTGTCTCTAGATCAGCTAGTGAAAACTTCAAATCTGGTTTTGGAGGGAAATCCCACCAGTCTTTGAAACAGAAACATTGTGCAGCTGTCAAATTGTCCTTATAATACTTCTAAACATTATTTCTGCAAAACAGAACCAAATTTCTGAGTCTCAGAGGTGTCTTGAGGACATTCCTAGAAACTGTGAGCATCAGGGGAAACACAGGAAGGACATGAGATTTGCGTGAGTCAGCATTACCCCAGAGTGGAGCAGAAATCCTGGCACTTCTGAGGGTTCCTGCGCATACACGTGACCTTCCAGAGGCAACAGTGGCAATGTGAATTTTGGGAAGCAGTAAAACCTCCAGATTTTGGAGGTTCCTGTGTCTGTGGCAGGGATTGGTGTGGCTGTGGTGCCCAGAGCACCCAGCCTCGGGGCATTCCCTGAGGGAGAGCTGCYCAAGGAACATCCCAAGGCACTGCAGAGCCTGTCCATGAGGATGCACAGTGTGGGGGGAAGGTGAGAAAGGGTAGCATTCTTCACTCAGTCTGGAAGGAGGGGAAGTTAGCTATTCCTGTTTGCAGCCTATCTGTAATTTGCTGTCATCTTGAGTTATTCTACTTGCACAGACTCRTCTGAGGAAGTGCTTGTGGCATGGGAGGATGTGCCAGTGCCCGGCRTCCCAGGGGTACGTGGCCAAGGTTACATTGTCCCGTCACCTTCTGAGGAATATGACTGAGGATCTTGTCAAAAACGGGCTCACTTGCCATTACTCAAAGTCATTATTCATTTGGGAGCTGATCCTAGTGCTGGATAGTGATTCCACTGCTGCAGGTTCCTTCCCTTTTATGTGTGTGTGTGTGTGTGTGTGTGTGTATAAAATATGTACATGCTCACTATATGCACAATAGCATTTATTTATATATACTCTAGAAAATATGTGCAAATATTTGCCTGTGTATGACATTACGTCTGCTTTGAGCAGGGGCTTAGATTACATCACCTCCAGAAATCCCTTCCGACCAAAATTATTTTTTACTTCCAGACAGCTTTCTCAAGTTTCTATGGCACATACTCGTTATTAATACCAACAAGTCTTTTAATGTATTTATTCATTTTTGTCCCTGACATCTGTCCTTAATGCTTTTGCAGCCCTGAGGTTCATTCCCAAGCTGTTCAATGCAGCAATTTGCTGGTGGTCTGGGCAAAGTTGGATGACTACAAAGTAATAGTTTTGCTCTAAATTTCCAACTGAAACTTTTTGGGAAGGGTAAGAAAAAAAGCAGAAAGTACTTTCAGCAACATTTCTTTGCACTGCAAGCAGCTGCTGTCAGGATGTGACTTTTTGATTGCCTCTTCCCGCTCTTGCTCCCTCCCTGAAATCTGTGCCAGGATATAAAAACCTGACTAAGCCTGCTGTGGTCCTAGCAATTTTCAAAGCCAGTGGAATTGGAATTGATAGGAATACCACCAAGTAGTTATAATGATAGTAATGTGTGTAAGGAAGGCATGAAATAACTAGCCACTGCTCTTTTCTGACAGGAAAACTGAGTTGAAATAAAAAAAAGTGACAGCTAGCCTGACATCACTGATGGGGTCACTACAAAACCAGGATTTCAAGTTTCTTATTTTCAGCTTTCAGATTGGAGCATAAATTTCTGTCAGAAGGGGGACAATCAATTCAGCTGTATCTGCACTTGTTAAAACACAACTTGGTGTGGGATTTATAAGCCCAGTGAAGGCGAGTTGATGATTTTTGTGTGGTGAGGATTTCAGCCTACTTCCCATGCTTCTAATCATCCCAGACTGTAGGAATTAGGAAGAATCCACATTATTGACTTGATGGCTAGAATTTGGAAGGAGTTTAGGGGTTGCAGTTAGTCAAATCTTGAATGGGATTTTGAAATCACTCACCCTACACCCCATGCCCATCCTGACTGGAATAGCTGTTAGCCAGGGCCTGGATCAGAGGGAAGCTGCCAACCCTCACAGACCTTGAGACACTTTTCATTCTGTCTTTCACACAAATGGTGCTCTGGGCACATCCAGTGAGGTGAGCAGGGCTTTGGCCCTRCATTTCCTCGTGCATTTATTTCCGTGTAGCACTGTGCTAATCCATAGCRCCATATAAATAATTAATAGGGAGCTCTCGGCTGGGGCTGAACACAGCCAGCTCTGTCTGCAGATCTATTTTTTATTGTAGAGCTATTACTTGAGCCTGTTCAGCATTTCCCTGGGGTTAGCTGCCTTTGTGTGAGGTCTGACAGGATAGGTGGGTTTCTTCGAAGCAGGAAAAAGGTGATGATTTGCACATATTTGTGTAGTACGCCTATTGCAAACAGAAAAGAATTTTTTTTTTCCCTTCATGAGTGTAATACCCAATCTATCAGATGTACTGCTGCTGCTGTTTTGTAACTCTGTGCTCAAGTTAGAAAACCGTCAGGGCCTACTTGTATTTAATTTGACCCAGAGGAACGCATCTGTCCCAGTAAAGGCTCGGCCAGTTCCAGCTGAAGGGGATGAATGGGTGACACTGCAGCAGTCCCTCATGACCAAGGGGTGAATAATATCCCTGAGAACCCAGAGGTGGCTTTTGGTTGAGTATAAAACAGAGATAATGCTGAGTGTGACACAGATAACCCAGCARTGAGAGCACCTTGACCAACTGCACACGTGTGGGTGCACTGATCCATAAAAATATCCATGGCAATTGATCCATAAAAATAGCCATGGTAATTATTCAGTCTTTTTTTTCCTGGAAAAGGGAATTCCTGGCTTTGATAGAGCATCTAGCAGTAAAAAGCTCAAATGAAGAGCAAGAGGACAGTCTAATAGGACAAAAAGTATAAATTAGAAGTAAAGAGCATGAATCAAAGCAGGGCTTATTTTCGCTGGGGCCACACAGATGCATTAATGCAATTGCTCCCCCTGTCCAGCCGTGTGTGGCTGGGCAAGATCCAAGGGGTTAGACCTGGCTGGGGAAGATCCAAGGGGTTAGACCTGGCTGGGAACATCCCCAGGAGCTCTGCCAGAGCTGCAGGAGCAGCAGGGAGTGGCTGCAGTGCTTCCCTGCCAGTGCTGATGGATGTTCTGTGCTGGCCTCACCTGCTGGGAACATCTACAGCCTGTTTGGGAAAGCACTGAGAGTCTGCAGTACCATCACTCCCCGTTTCTGAAGGCTTGTCTAGGAATGCTAACCAAAGCTGCTGACAGGTCCTGGAAGGGGTAAAGCCAGCCCATTTCCAGGCTGAGWACAGGTGACAATTCCCTGGGGAGCCTGCTGGCACAAGCCTGGGGCTGAGCAGGACCCCTCCCTGCAGGTTCATGCAGCAGGGCCAYGAGCTGGTGGCACTTTGAGCAGAGCAGTGAAGGGGCTTAGAGATTATTTCTTATCAGTTCTGACTTTTCAAAAGCTTAAGCATTTTCTGCGAAAGAAATCCCCTGAAGAAAGGCTTTTCAGGCAGGGGAATCAGGAGAAGGCAATCTGCCAGTGGGAGATCAAGGATTATTGGTCCAGTTTTTGAAACAACGTGATCAGGAATGTTTGTTCCAATTTCAGTGGCTCTGCTCCCTATGGCTGCAGTTCAGCCTGGGCACAACAGCCCCATGGAATAAAGAAGAGATGCTATATCCTCAACTCCACATCTGCATGAGGCAGGGGGGGTTTGCCTGTCTCCAATTCCACTGCAGAGCCACCAAAGAAAAGGCTTGAAAGGCAGGGGTAGAACCATCACCTCAGCTCTGATCAATCACAAAAATAACCCCAAAAATAACTATTGAATGGCACAGCCATCTGGAGGCATTACAGGGACTTCACCAGGGTCTGAAACAGTGTGTTAATGAAAAATGCATTTTGAACCATTTTGATCCTGCAACAGCAAACTGTGCTGCTGTCAGTCATGGTGTTGCATGCCACCGACAGTAAAACCCACACTGGTCATTAGTTAGCCCAGGTCATGTTTAGGCCATGCCAGAAACAGGATCAAAATCTCCCTCTCTGTGGCACAATACAAATATAGGATAAAAGACATGTAACAGCAGCAGCTGCACTTTGGCTGAGTTGTATACTCTTCCTTTTTCTTCTGTGTTGGTGCTTCAGACTTGCCTTCCTTAAGCAAAAAAGAATTACAAAAAATCTCTTGTTACAGGTGGGTACTCAGTTGCTATAAATGATTTAAAGGCCACTCTAATGGAGGTTACCTTATTTATCTTCTTTAATTTATGGAGTTGGTTCTACTAAGGTTTAATCAGAGTGGTTTTCTGTTCCCTTACTGCCCTTGGAAATCATTCACTGGGATAACTTGTCACAAAAGAAAAACTTCCTTCAAGTTCTCATCATGGACATTTATCTCAAAATTCTAAACACCTACCAGCAATCTCARATTCCTGCTCTAAATTTATTGCTAAAAAACTAACTGATGTATTTGCTTTGTGGTGGGGAATTAAGCTTTTTTTTCCAGCACGCATTCAATCATAAAGGAGAGATTGGAGCAGGTGATATATTCAGAACTGAGATCTGTCCTTCAGCTTTCAGAATGGGYGTGTTGGCACAATGATGGATCTACCTTGTGGTTTTAAGAGATTGCCTCCATATGTTTGTTTTTTTCCTATGTGAGCCCATCCATTGCCCACCCTCCCCATAAAAATCAGAAACCAGGGAAGTCTGGAGAACTCTTTTTCTTGGTCCCTGTGAAACCTTCCTTTTGCAAAATCTTGATGAGCAAGGATSTGCTTTAAAAAGCACTAGGATTAAGTGTCGCTTTTTAATATTTTTGAGATGTTTGATACTTGTCTGACAGAGCTTAACTTCCTTGACCCTTCTTCCTTCTTTGTGATGCTGTCTTGCATTACCCAGGGAGCTCRCTTCAGTGTTTTGATAACTGGAATTGGATGTTTCTGTGGAATGAAAAGGGAATTGCAAGGCAAATTTTCTTACTTTATACCACATCTCTTTCACCAGAGATCAGAGTGCTTCTGCCACCCCCTGCTCCTTCGGGTTCAGAGCAGAGGGACCTAAAACCTGTATTGTCCTCAAGGACAGGTTTAAAATCCCTCCATCCCAGAAAATCYTCCTGCTTCCCACTGCTTTATTGTCCTTCCCAGCATGAGGACAGCATGGTGTGCTGTCCAGAGAAGGAAGCTGGAAGATCCAAAGCAAAATGACTATGCCCATGTTTCATTTCTGCTCAGTTCTCTTGAATAGAGACATAAAAGGCCAATATGTTGTCCAAGAAAATCAATCCAGATCACCAGCTGAGGCTGGCACATTTGAAATCAACCATTTCAGAATTTCCAGTAGGTTACTTTTTCATAAAASTAGGTAATTTCAGGTAAAATTGAGAAAAAAATGTCTGTAACAGTCAAAGGAAATGTTCCGGGTTCAAAAGTATCTCCACACCTTCCCAAAAAGTGGGGAAATTATACCCAGAGCAAAACTAAAATACTGCCTTAATTGCCTTGGAATAGAGATTGGGGAAAAACTCAAACCTGCACCCTTGAGAAATTTAAGTGGTACAGTGTAATTGTGGAAAAGTGATGAAATCTTTCAGTAATTTCCCAGGAAGGAAACTTCTGCCAACAGGAAGCCATTCTGCTTGGATTTCCCAGATTAACCTGGTGTAAGTGCCTCACCAAGCCCTAAGCAGGGAAGAGGCTCACCAGGCTCTGGGAAATACCTGCAGCAAGGAGAGGAACTTCTCCTCACCCCATCACTGGTAGATCTGGGAGGGAATTTCAGCCACCAGAGAGAAAAAGAGGTTTTGGGTGAATTTGCTCCTGTCTGATGGAGCTCATCCCTTTCCAGATGCTGCTAAAATGTTCTTGACAGGGAAGACCTACCCTGAGGGCTTCTAAAAGTGCTTCTGACAAACAGCCTTTTTTGGTGTTGGAGTGTATTGAATATCCTCAAGCACGGTGCATCCACATTTTTTCCTGTTAGGAAGCAATGCTTCTGATCTCCTTGAGCTCCTCATCCTGAATTTTCTAAATTACACAGGACAAATGCTGGGCTATGCCTGAGTGCACGARGTGAATTATGTGGAAGGGAAAGTGAACATTTCTAATGAGATCTTWGTGTCAGAGAGTGGTTACTGATGTCTTTTATGATGTGTTTTCTTGGCTGCCTGGAAGAGAACAGGAACATCATTTTGGAATTTCTCATTCCTTCCCAAAACTTATCATTGGTGTGAGAACACATTCCTGTTGTGTGTGGAGCCTTCCACARGGAATAATTCTTGGTGAAAAKYTCAGCTCAGACCCTAGAAGAGCAGYGTGTCTTCCAASAGTAATAATGTGTGATGGCAACARTAGTCAGTGAAAAATCAGTGTTTGTGATGTTTGGGATTYTATCCTAAGYTCATAAMAGCTSAAACTCTTGGCTTTTCTYTGTTYTCATGTAKAGGAGAACACTTTGTGGTGAATGARCTCTAGCACTTGGGAACAGGCAAGAGCTGATCTCACCAGCACATCAAATACTTGCATAGCATTATCTCAAAAAACAAAAGAGGTACAGAAAGGTTGGGGGAAAGGTTTGTTTTGGGTTTTGTTTCAAACAGATTCCTATTTCAGAGCCATTTGAATGCATTTTGGAGGCAGACAGAAAGTGGCATTACTGAGGCTGTTAACTTCTAAATCTCGCTGCTTTTGATCTTAATCATTAAAGGCAGTACTTTTCTCTCTAAATATTCCCATTGAAAACTGTAGCTATTCGCAGCGTAAAGTATGAATTCATGTAACACAGGACCATTAAACTGGGAAAAATATGTTCAGCAAACTATCAAGCTTTTAATTATAGTTGTTAGACTAAATTTCCACTTATTTCTGAAGTGAGAGATTCTATTACTCTCACAGCTGAAGGGTAATGCCATAATTTTATTTTATATGGGAAGAGCTGTTTAAAAATCACAAACACTGAATTGCTGTGACAGGTTTTACTTGGGTAATGCTCTGCTGGCCRAATGGGACTGTTTGACAAGGTGTACATCCAAATCCTGAAAATAATTTGCAGCTGTAAGATGAGAAAGAGCTGAAAGCTGGGTGGTATTTTTCCATTGTGGAAAGCATTCTTTATTCCTCAAGCTGTTCTGTGGGCTGTGCATTCCTTTTGTTYGCCCCCTCTCGCTTTTCCTGGGGTTCAACACATCCCAAAAGTTATGGCACTGCTGAAAATACTAAACCCAGACTATTTTTATATGTTGAATRTCTTTGGGGTTTGGCCAGTTTAAGAGCAGAGGGTTTTTAGGCTGGTTTTAGCCATTCTACAAGCAAGCACTTTGCAGCCTTTTTCACACCTGGGGATCTACAGGCACAGGGTTCCTGCCCCAAATCCCCTCTGCTCTTTAACTTTGGACTGCTCCCCAGTACTCATCTTGGAATATTTCCAGCAGGGATGGGCAGCTTTTATTTCCTGATCATGTACTGGTAGCCTGTTCCCAGTTACAGGAGAAATAACAGTCAAAGCATATGGGAAAYCGTATTCCCTTTCCTAATAACAAATACAGGGGAATTACACTTTCTAATACCACAGACATATTTGTTTATGATGCACATAAATCTTGGGGTATGTTACTAGGAAGACACACGAGGAGCTTTTTTTTTATTAAAGAATTCGAATTCTGCAGCTGAACTTACGTTTTAAAAATGTAATACAGCATTATTATTATTATTATTATTATTATTTATATTATTACTGTTAGCCATGCAGAATACAGCCTCAGCCCTTCACTCTTATGCCTGGAAGTCCATCAAAGATTTCCTAAATTAATACTATTACTGAGCATTTAATCTCTCTTAATTATCGATTCATATAGATGRATGTGTGTATATTTAATTAATTGCCAAACATTTCTGCAAATTTGTTGAACAAATTATAGTAAATACTATTATAAAGGAAGTATTTGTAGCCCTCAGGGATTAAAATATTACTGGAAAAGGGACAGAGAACTTTGATCCTCATCCCTTGAGCCTCTCCCTTATCCTGCTTTTCCCCAGCACAACCTCTGCCCATGTGATTTGTTCTCTTAAAACAATTGGGTCTCCACCAAAAAAACACTCGTGCTTTCAAGAACCACTGACAGCTTTAGGAGCCAATATTTCATGTGATTTGGGCAAGGCAGGCAAATACAGTCTCCTGTCAAAAACACCAATTCCATCATTTTTTATACAGCCTTTGCTTGAAGGGCTGATGTTTTGGGGTGAAAACCACACAAGTCCTGGAGCCCATGGCTTTAATTCAATCTGATTCAATCCAGGCAGTTCAAGTGTAATATTGAGACAACTTTTAGAAATTGCTTCAGTGTTGGTATTTKAGATTTAATATGTGATGTAAAAACYACATTTATAATTCTGGCTTTTATGTAAAATGAAGAGGCAGTAAAAACCTGAAATATCCATTTCCTGAGATATTCTCATATTAAAGAAGTCTCTCATCAAAGTGTGAGTTATTTGAATTTTTTAATTTCTGGAAGATCAGCAATTCCAAAGCTACATTTAATTATGATCTTTGGAATTTATTTTTTWAAATATTTTACAAACTACCCCCTTTTCCTTTAGTCTGCCAGAGCAGATGAGCTGGCAGAACATAATTTTGTTTGAATCATATTCCAGTGAAACATTCTGCATTTCATAAATCAACAGTTTGCCACAGGATTTGTTGCACTGGAACAATCCAAGTTGTTCAAGTAACAAGAATATAAACTTCTTTTTCCTCGGCCGTGCCATTTTGGAAGGATTTTCCACCCATTTATTATAAGGTTCAATGGCTAAACAAGTAGGACAGAAGGAAAATTAAAACCCTAACCTCTCTGAATTTTTCCATACTTTGGTCAGAAAGTACTGGGAAGGTGGTGTTAGTTTTAATATATTTAGTWGTGATTTTTTCAAATGAAATGTTAAAATGCCAATTAAATGAACTACAATTTAAAAAAAGTCAACTCTGAGATAACAGATTGAGCCTTTTCCAATCAGAAGTGTTTAAAATAGCAGGGATGTTATTTAAAATAGCAGGGATGCTAGAGAGGCTGAGTGTGTACCACACCATGGATCCCACTTGTGTTTGGGTGCTGTCTGAATGAGAAACATGAACAGCAGACTAAAAGAGGGCTGGTAATTAGCAGAAAGAGTAATAACACAGAAMAGAGCAGGGTTTACAAATATTTAGAGAAATTGTCCTGGCTTGGTAAAGGATATTTATCATCTGTGTTTCTGAAGGGGAAAGAAATGATGAATCCATGGCTTTGCTTGCTAAGGAAGGCAAACTCTGGGCTCTAAACTGGGGGAGTTGCTCTTAAAGAACCCACCAGGCTGGAAGGACACCACTCTGCCTTGGTGGTCCTCTTGTGCCAGCCTCAACTCAAACACAGGAGCTCTTTATTGTGCTCCCCTCATCAATGATAAATGCTGGAGCTTGAAATTGGAGCTCTCTAATGCAGGCAAGGTGTTGCAGTCAATCAAATCCTSACAAACAAAAGCGCTGCCCAGAAAGCCCCAGAGTGTTTTAACTAACACACTGGTTTGCAGGAAATTGCCAATAGCTGATCCTTGTAAATTTTGAAAACTCAATTCTTAATGGAATTAAATWAAAATTGTTCTGTTTTCTCCCTGATATTTCTGGAGAGGAATTCGTAACTTTTATAAGGTATTATCCATAAAATGGTGTGTCTCTTTAAGTTATAAATTACCGTTTTTAACATTAKAAATCTCGTTGACAGAAGATGAGAGATTTAAATGATGAAATAGTCCTGATAACCTGATGATGATGATTTAGCAGTTTGGAATTCCCACCTGCTGGCATGTGATGTTTACTTTCAGGAAAGACAATTAACAATGTCCATCCACTAAAGGGAATTTTGCTCTTTGGAGGGACACCAAGCCCAGTGTTTGGGAGCAGCTCTTGCTGTGCCCTCTCATGAAAATGGGATTTGGTAACCTCTACCTTTGGTAACCTCTACCTAAAAGCTCTTGCATTATTCTGCCTGTATGGAAAGAAGACAGGTGGGGATGTAGAACATTAGAAGTAAAAGCAGGAATTGAATGGATCTTTGGCCATATTTATAGAAAAGACAAAGACCCGAAGATTTCATTTGTGTGGAGATATGGATATATAGCTATAGGGATGGATGGATAAATAGATGGATATGTTCAAGGATTTGAAGCCAGACTTAGTCAAATTGATTTTGTAGTGTGCTATGATACAGAGGTGGGAAGAAAAAGCCTAGTTAATGATTGCCAAATAATTTAAACCTCAAATTTCTCCTTTTCTCTGGGAGATATTCTCTATTCCTCATCTGCTTGTCCATCCCTCCTGCTATCCACCCTTTTCCCGAGCACTGCCACTTGCACATCATTTGAATAATGCCAASGGTGCTAAATTGAGCTTCTGCTCTAAGTGTTCCTCCTGCTCCCATTTGGATGACAAAGGCATATTTAAAGTCACTTAAGYAACACTGCTGCTGAAGGAGCTGCATTATAGATGGCGATGCTGGTAATGTGTTTATTGCTGCATCAAGTGCTTTTAAGGCAATAATTATGACTGTTCTTGCAGTCTGCACTGCCTGGCCCTTTGCAAGGCTATTCCATCACTTTACAGAGCGTTGTTTTCTGTGCAGGAAGCAACTGTTAGTGCTCCTTTTTAACTAATATGCGTTGTT
The DNA here is from genome assembly GCF_030028575.1 of Malurus melanocephalus. Taxonomy (NCBI): domain Eukaryota; kingdom Metazoa; phylum Chordata; class Aves; order Passeriformes; family Maluridae; genus Malurus; species Malurus melanocephalus. The sequence continues at coordinate 421,421 of NW_026623642.1, forward strand.
TTAAAGCTCAGGTTAATGCAGGTCCCTTGAGGGGCTGAGAGCAAGCAAATGTGGGTTTGGCTCCTATGGATTCCCTAAGTGAAGATAAATTAAATAGAGTACCACATGTATTCTGGAAATATACTCAGGTATGACACAACCTATGACTTCAGAATTATATTGGAGAAGGGAGTCGAGAAATAAATACAAATCCAGGAAATTAGTGCAAGTGTAGACAGAGGAATGTGTCATAAATTAGTGGTGCAGGGGACAGGATGTGAGCACCAGAAATCTCTGAATTTGACCTGCAAAACCTGCTCTTTCTATATTTTGAAATGTATTGTGACTTTTTAAAAAAATTTCAGTAATTTTCATTTTCATCAAAATTAAGCTCTCTTGAGTTGTTAAAGCCAGTTAAAAAGCTGGAAGGATAAGGATGATTTCTCTCTCTCTTTTTCTTAATAATTTGCATGCTTTGTGGAATATGAACAGTTTTCCTTGGGGGAAAAAACCCCAAGTATCTAAGATAATTCTGGGTGCTTGTACAAGCAGTATAAAACTGCTCTCTTTGGAGTCATGGAACCSTACAGACCAGAAACCAAAGCACTCTCTAGGACTGGAGAACACCACATGAGTTTCCAAACATTCAGGAAAATTTTGCCTGGGATGTAATTGTTTGATAAATCCAAGAGGTGGAAAATTCAAGCCACCAATASTTGTTTTCTGGCAAGACTGTATAAAACAGTCTCAAGCCCACCTAATCTTCACTGGGAACCTGRCAGAGAGAACCCCAAATCTATTAAAATTCAGGGAGGATACTGGGATAGAGAGTCAATCCATCAGGCTGCCAGGGAGAATACATGTTTTGCTGGTGGCAAGGGAATAGAGGTTTTTAACTACGTTGGTACTGAAATTGTGAATGAAAGAATAGGCCTTACTGAAACAAAAGCAGTATGAAACATTTTGTGTGATGTGTCTTGACAAGGCACTTGAGCAGTATTCAACACTCAAATTATTMCAGAAAGAATTGGGTGATTCAAGAGACCTGAACAAGGAAAATATTGAATGAACTGTCATCTCTGATGAAGCAGAATGGAGTAGGCATTCCCATTTTTAAAAAGATTATTAAAGTTTTCAYGTAATGCCTCTCAACTGCTTTTTAAATTCATTTTTAAAGACTTCAAGACCATCCAAAAATGGGAGCTTCAGAAGTTCACTTCATTGTGTTCTTGACTGTCACTCTCAAGTGCTCTCAGAGGTGACAGAAGTGCCATCCAGCCTGTAATAACTAATGCTTGGCTGTCTGCTCTGGATTCTGTGCTCTTACATCTCCTGGGCTCAGCTTCTCCCTGGACTGGCCATGGCTGTGGTTATTTTACTGGCAGGGGATTATTATTATTATTATTATTATTAAGAGGATATCAGGGTGACTATTTTACCTCAGGACTGATGATTCTGCCATGCCTGGTGATGTGTTCCAGACATTTCCAGTTGTTCCACCTGAAAGCAGTTGTCCTTGTACAAAAATCAGGGATAATCATATGCTGCAGAGATTGAGCGGTTGAGCTCAGCTTCCTGCTGTGCCAGTACTTTTTAATTTGGAATTGCCAGGAAAGATGCAACTCCAACATGAATCCTTGTCTTTAAAACACTAAAATGAGCCAGAAATCACAGGCTTTAAGCGTTCCAGGCACTTTAATGATGGTGAAGGTCAAAGCCAAGTGCAGACTGTGGCAGTGAGGAGGTGTCAGAGATAATGCAATTGTTATTTCTGCTGAAGGAAGTGGGCTGGAGCTCCGAGGGGAAAGAAGACAGGCTGCAAGGGATGGAAGGACTGCAGTCTTCAGTAACACAAAGGAATTCTCAAGCATTGGCCATTGTTTTATGGTACCTCAGAAAGCCCAAAGATGTTCCCATCCCTATAAAAACAACTGGAGGGAATACAGAAAAGGGAAATAGAGCTTTGAGAGGAAGGGGCTGGGAAACATGGTGATGCTGGGACAAGCAATTTCTCCTTAATCATATCAGCTCCAGCTCAGATAGTGGGGAAAGAGAGCAAAAAACTTGTTCCTGAGTCCACCTGGAAGAAGGTGTGGTGCAGTCTGAATTCTAGAGCTAAGGGGAGGGTAGAAAGTGAAAGGCTAATGCTTTTTGCTTTGTTTGGAGGGGGATTTTATTTGTTTTATTTAAAGAGTAAATGCCTTGGCTTGCACTGTGCTCTTGCTTTTGAGTTAGCAATAGAAAATGTATTTGTGAAAGGTGTTGGAAAAACCCCGGTGGCTGCATTGAGCTCTTCCTGGGTGAGTAAATATTGTACTTGCTCATACTATGACAACAGAAAAAATAGAAATACTTCAGCAATTCTTACTSCTTGTTTGGGTAATGCAGCCCTGTTTGCTCTCAGTTAAAAGGAAACTTTGAAGGTGAAAGCTTTGTATTTTTTCTGTATGGAGCTCCCAGACAAGGCATAACAAGGCACTTCTAGAGGATTTTTGCCAAATTGCTGATGCCAGTGATACTGGACTTGCTGTGTGGCTGGGAACCAATATCATTTACAAGTCCACAAATTCACTGTTTCTGCAAATTAACTGATGAATTCTTTTGCCTTTTACAATCAAGCACTGAGATAATACAGTGGCAGGCAGGAAAGGGAGAAATTCATTTGCAGAGGTTTGCTAGGCTCAAGATAGATCTCCACAAAGCTTGGTAAAACAGCTTTCTGTGGCTCTTCTGAGTTCCTGTTAATTGCTCAGCCAGACACAACCTTGCACAACTCTTTTAACACCAGCAACTAGGAGATCTTCCATGGTAAACAGAGCCCATAATAATCCTGTTCTCTAATCTCTGTTTCTGTAGCTGAGGCCACCCTTTATAAAACTATATATATCCCTGCAGCACCTAATTGAGAAATGGCTTGGTGAGGGAATAAAAACATTTAGGTGCAGGAAGTGATGACACAGGCACAGATTTACCTGTCTTGTTATTGTTACATGCCAATTATCAGACTGGCTCTGTATGAAAGCATTCCCAAGGGATTTGGGTGTGCATGGCACCTTAGGAGAGCCTGGCAAAGTCCCTGAACTTCTGCAAGGGGATCCCTCTGTGACAGCCACAGCCTCTCCAAAGGGCAGGGCAATGCTGTGACATGACTGAAATATCAACCTCCTAAGTAGCTGTTATTTTTGCCTTTCAAGAMAAGCTGCTCTGCCTTACCGGGTGAAGATTCTTAATTGCCTGCTTCCCCCAGTGACTTGGGGGATTGTTCTTTAACTGGCTGTAATTATTCTTTTCTGTAAACTAACCAAAGTGCAATCTGCGTTCTGTGATATGTTCATTAGCTGGATTCTGTTCTGTGGGTTCACGTGTTCTGGGAATGTCCAGGCTGTAGGAACAGACTGATCTGTGTGGCAAGTGTTTGTGGAACACCCAGAGGAGCAAATCTGTGCCAGGTAACTGATTTAAAATGAAATCCACGACMTTAAGGACAGAGTATCCATGGATGCTCAAGCTGCAGAGTGGATTTATGTGTGAAACATTCACCTAAAAAGAAAGAGTATCTTTTTATTGTCCCCAAAAGAGAGCTTGAGGGGAAGGTTGGTTCTGAGCCTGTGCCTGCTGAAGATTTCTCCTCGTGGTTAGTGTTGATGGCATGATTTCTTGGGGCTTTATCCTGTGAGTGGCACTGTTGATGTTTTCATTATGCAAGTGGGCTGTTAATTTGGCATTGGAGAAATGTGGGAAGAATGAAAACTTCCCTTCATACCCTAGCTCAGACACAATGAATGAAAGAAGACTCACCATGCATTGCTAGAAAAAAAAAGGTCTGAATCCTAGCAGATGTTTTTCCTTGTTATTGTCTAGATACTCAGTGTGGACTGGTTGCTTTTCAGCTGGATAACTGTGTGCAGCACATAAAAATAATGCTGAATGCTTTAAACAGCATCCAGCTCCAGTGCAGCCCCTGGATGTGGAATTTAGTGCTGTGTCTCCTATAATGCCCATGGAAGCATGGCAGCTGTGCCAAGCMTGGGTGGAAAGGTTTGCCTAGCAATCTTCTTGACTGCTGCACAGTAATGGGGGTGACCTGGGCTTTTTCCTGAATAATGAGATGATCCCAGAATGGACTCTGCTCTGAATCTCTGAGTGTTTCTGTGTGGACACTCCTCTGCTGGTCCTGTTGACTCTGCAACAGGAACAGGCTGCTTTAGTGGAGCCAACCACGTCAGAAAGACTCTCAGAAGTGCTCTGGCAGGAAGCTATTGCTGAAAAACTTCAGTTTCACAATTGCCTTTTGAGTTAATTTCTTCTTCTGTACAAGCCCTTTCTCAGAGTATTTTCCCATATTATTTCCAGAGAGAGAGAGAGAGAGCACTTGTACAGTGCTCAGATCTCAAAGGCACCAGGCACTTGGAATACCTGGCTCATAATCAGCCCTGATGAGCATTCATATGCCTGATTTGGCTAGTAGAGTTATCTATGTGTTCTGAGGTGCAAAATTGTTTCAATTGTACCTGAGACTACTGCTTTTGCTGGGTGTTTGGATACCTCAATGGTCTGGATGGGGAGGTAAATGAATACAGAAATTGTAGAAACTGAAATAAGGGTTTAAAAATAAAACAGAAATCAGCTTTTAAAAACAAAAAGCTTGCTTATTCTTCTTGCAAGCATTGGGTATTTACAGAAAAAAAACCCTCCGGAATAAAGGCTGGAGGATGTGATATTGCATGCTTAGGGATTCAATTAATCTCTGACTATGATTCCCACATGTGGAAAATGACAAGAAATAACTGTCATGCTGTTGAGTTCTGTCTATTCTTTCCAAGTTGCACGCATCTTTGAAAATTACTCTGAACAAATTTAATGGTGTCCCTGGATACTACAGATGAGGAAAATAAGTGTAGAAGAGCCCCCAGTGGGAAGTCTGTGGGCCTTTCACTCTGAGATGGTTCTGTCACTTGCTCAAGTGCATGCTGTGTTTCCACCCTGTCACTGGTAACTTTAAATGCTTACCTGCTAGTCTGGAAATGAAAATTATTGTGCTAAATCTCAGAAGACACATCAGGGTTGTAACTTCCTCAGGCTCTTTTTTGTTCCTTTTGCTCTTTTTGTTCTTTTTAAATTCAGTGACAGTGAGGTTTGAAAAGGCAACCATCTTGTATTGTTCAGTCTACTTTACAGGAATAGTGAAAGAAATATACATAGACATAGGCACATCCATGAGTGCATTTCTGGATGTATGTGGGAAAGCAAGCTTTTAAAGTAATCTCAGATGATGATTTATGTATCTGCTGGCTGCAGTTTTCAAATATTCATTCGTACAAACATGTGCCTGGGATGGTATCCCTCAGTTCTTGCCTTACCTTCACATCGTTGATGTTCATCCTCGTCCCCTCCTTCCCGACAAAGATGTCATCKATGTCAACCAGGATGTACCTCTCTAAGGAGAGCGTGAGCTTCTTCCCCGACAGGAAAGAGATGGCATCGATAAAGATGAGTTTGTGGAGCCAGAAGGTCAGGTTGTTTCCAAAGAGGACTCTCTGGATGCCGTCGTGCAGGCCCAGGTCTTGGATGACGGTGGCATAGAGAGCAGCCCTCGGCAGCGTGGCGGGGGTGGGCCTGGAGGGCTGCAGCTCTGTCAGCAGCACGGGCTGGTAGGTGGAGTGGTTAAACTGGAACACYGTCCAGTCCTCACCGGGCAGGGGCCCCTTCTCCACCCTGGGCGCTTTGGTGATGCGCAGCAGSGGCGACTGAGGGTTCACCACGCAGTCTCTGAGGGCCACGTTGGTGTGCAGCTGCAATGGCAGCCCCTTCAGTCTGATGCTCGGTGAGCTGTTCTCGTTGGCTTTATGAAAACCAATGATGCTAACACTGTATTCCACACAGTATTTTTCCAGAAGCTCTCTATTCCACGAGTCCATGGACACGTACTTTAAAATATTCTCGTATATAACAATGGTGTATTTCCCTCTGCCGTTGTCGGTGAGAGGGGGAATGTCGCCCTTGGCTGGCGCGATGACCATGTGGTACTGGAACCTGCTGGACTCGAGGATGGCTATGATGTCTTGCCCCAGCTGGGAGTATTGGCTTTCCACAAACAGGAGCACAGTGGGATCAGTTCTGGAGGGATCAATTGGCTTGGGGGTTCTCAGCTCCACAGACCTGTAGGGCAGAAGTTTGAGGTCCTCACACTCAGCTTGTCCGGTGGTTTCCACGAGGGCCATTTCCTGCTTGTAGCCAGTGTAGAGGAAATAGGCGGAGATGACAATGCTTGCCAAGCAGAAGGTGGCCAGCAGAACGACCAGTGTCCGGAAGCTTCTGCGGAGCTTCCCGATGAGATTCATCTTTCGTGGGGCTTCCAGATCCTGCTGGACTCGCCGCTCTTCCGGGTGCTCCTCCTAAAGTGCCATRGGAATGAGGAGTTGCAGAGGTGCCAATTCCCCTTCCAAGACGTTCATGTGACCATTGCAGTGCATTTATGAAGCTGTYGGGGAGGCTGTAAAGCTGTTTGAGAGGGAAGTCAAAGGATCCGGAAAGATGAATTGAAAGACGTTTTCTCAGAATGCAGCAGCTGCCAATAATCAATGAGGAGGACTCTTAACATTATCTGCAACAAGAGGCAAAAGAAGAGTAAGTAAAACAAAATCCATAAAGCAATTAAAARCACACGTTAATAAGGCTGGTGATTGATATTGGCAATCTGAGCTAAGAGGGAAGTTTTTGAGCAGTTCGAGGAGCACTCAGTGTTACTTGCTTTCTTGGTGCATTAAGATAAGCTGCATTAAACAGCATCTCCCATGTTCTTAGGATACAGAAATCAAGTCTGAACATAACTTTTTTGAGGATGTGCATCTACTTATCAGCATTTCTTATCTAAAATGCTTCATTGCTTTTTCAAATGGGAATGTTGGYAGGGCAAAATTAGGATCAAGTGAATCTTTGTTAAATATGAGACCACGTTCCATGTCAAATTCAAGCTTCACAGGTATTTTGAAGGGGTGATAAATTCTGAGTTGGACTGGGAAACTAATGTGGCCAAAATGAAAGACAYGACAGGGGTTTGAGGAAAGGTTGTAGAGCTTTCTCTCCAGTTTCCATTCTGCAGTGGGAGCAATCAGTACTTCACAGTCCATTTTAGAAATTATAAAAATTCTGTGGGGATTTTCCAAGTGAATGAGCAGGCTGCTACAATTGCAGGGTGCAGCTGTGCATGGCTCTGTCTCTGTCAGGGATCAGTGGGAGGTGCTGTGTAGCAGGAATAGTACCACAAGGGAGCTTGGATGGGCACACCAGTTCTTGTCTTAGTCTGTGACATCTCCACCTTAAGCCCTGGGCCTCTGCTCTGTCCCTGTACAGATGAAGTATGAGGTGCTTAAACCTCATTGTTCTCAAGCCCTTGTGCAATTCCTGGCAGTTTTGCTGAAATTCATGAAAAATTGCCATTGGTAACAGTAAACCATATGATTCAGAGGCAGTTAAAGCCAACTAAATAAATAGCCCGTGCTGCTCTGTGGATTTAAGTAGGAATTAACATCTTGCTGAATTATTTATATTGTTTGTCTATTGGAACAAGGCGAGACAGTAAACAATGAATGATTTTGGACCTGCAGGGAAGAAATGCTTTTTCCAGGCAGATACTTATCAGWTGATGTGTCCTCCTCCATTAACTCAGATGAGACTTTTGACTTGTGTTCTGAAAACTATTCAATCATCTTAAGCTTTGCACCTCAAACTGGAAAATAGTGTAAGAATTGTAAATGTAAGAAGCATTTAGAGAGAGGGAGTTGTTGCTGAGGCYATTTGTGACTCCGCCAGGTTCAAGCTCTTATCTGATTTACCTTCCTGGAAGCTGGCTAGGAGATTGATAGCCCTGGATTGTGGCTATTCCATCAGTGACCCTGCTGTGTCACACAGCTGGGAAAGAGGGGAGCATGGTGGGACAGAAGTAAGAAACTTCTTCTGCATTTACTCATTTCTTATATGTGAGAGAAATAGGAAAGAAAGCACAGCTACCATTAGGAAATTAAAGTCATCCTGATAATCTTAAGAGTATTTGCCCCGCTTTGGTGCTTCCCTYGTTCTGCCGTTGTCTGCGTGCTGGGATTTCACTTCTTATTAAACCTCCAATTAAGATTTCCTCTAAAGATAAAACTGGATCAAGTGAAGCWTCCTCTGTGAGACGGTGTTTGGGTTTGGGTGACATTGATGAGTCACTCAGCCCGTCTCCGAGGTTTTATCAGATCAGGATTCTTGCTCTCCGTGGGAAGGGCAGCCTCCAGAGCTGGGGGATCCGCTCCCCCACCCCAAGAGATTATTGCAAAAAGCATTTTTGGGCAGCACGAGACAGGCAGGGAACTTGGAAAAAGTCTTGAAGTCCCCCTGCTCGGACTGTGYGTCCTCAGCTTGCTTTGGGCACTAGAGGGCAATCGCTTCCTGCTTTTGCTCTCCGCTGCTCTCCCCTCGCTCCCGAGCACACAGCCCTGCCCGCGGCCACGCTCCCGCCAGAAGGCTTCCAAAATCCCCAGGGAACGGAAAACACCTTAATTAAAACTCTTATGTTTGAAATTAAATAAAAACCAGGATTTCTGCTCTAAGAAATGTGCTGCTAGATCATCCTGGATGCTTAGCAAGTGTTTCAGCCTGCACCTGTGGCACAAGGGAATAGCACACGAGGAGACCTAAAATTGCACTTATTTCCCTCAGTGTTTGGCCCTGCTGGATCTCCTGGCTACTGCTGTTGCAAATGTCAAAATAATAAACTTCATGAATATAAAATCTTATATTACTAAAAGAAGAGAAGCCCCCGACTTTATACTAGTCAAAACAAAACTGTAGTACTCATCSCTAATTATTTCTGCCAAGTAACACTGGTAAAATATCATCCAGACAAAAGAATAATAATAAGATTTAATGCTAACTACCATCTGTTATATGCAGATATTATAATTAAGTGCAAGTATTCCCACTTACTGACATGTCCAAATAAATGGAATCGATAAAGGACTTAAACTTRTGAGCTGTCCAAATAAATAGAATTGATAAAAAAATTTAAACTTGCGTAAGGAAACCTGGCTTTGGAGCAGATCTTTTTTAGTCTGCACATTGTGTTTGAACTTCTCTGTTGAACTGATTCTACTGCTCAAAAAAAAAAAAAAAAAAAAGAATGGTGAAGTAATTAAAGGTTATGAAAATAAATCAGCTATATTAGCCATTAGTGGGACTTTTTCCAAGGCATAATTGGAAGTTAAGTGCCATTTGTGCCTTTGAAACTCTTCCCCTTAAAGTTCAACAGCTTTATATTCCTCCAAAATTCAACTATCTTCGGAGGGTTCCTGTGCTATATTAATTTGAAAAACATGAAAATAGGCCATATTTCATAATTAGTGTTACTAATGGAGTTTCATTTTGGAAACTGGTGTTCAAGGTCTCCYATTTCTGTGGTCATTGCTGAGTGTTCTTTGACTCTACAGGGGAGTAAAGCCAAAGCTGGGCACATTTGGTCAAGGAATYAAGGTTACATTGATCCAGAGTTGGTTCTTCAGTAGATCTTCTCCATTCAGCTGATTTCCTCGATGTGAGATATTTCCCYAGCAAGAGCAGAACTCTGTAGTACAACTCTGTTGTGATGTCAGAGACATCTGCAGCGACTCTAATTTTTCTTTAATTCAGGCAGCTGAAGAAAAATGGAGGTTTAAAAATTGCTGCCTCCTTGCTAAATAACACTTCCTGCTTGCCCGCAAAAAATGCATTTGATTGATGACTAAAGCGTCCTGATTTTGAAGATGATTGATTGGGAGATTAGGACGTGACGGTTTCAAACCGATAGCACGACAGCGAAGAGAAACAGCTCCTTATTAATGCCATGCGTTTCCAGTGCCTCAGGAATTAAAGCTGGCTCCCTCGGGGCCAGTTCCCACAGGCACAGATTCCCCCAGGGCTCGGTGGCTGAACAAGCAGACTGTGTGTGGGCTGGGGGAGCTCCTCTTTGCCCAGGTAGGCAAAGGATCTCTGTGCCACTTCGGCTTACAGAAAGTAGAAATATTGATGTTAATCCATCAGTTTGTTGGTTCACCCTAAGGATGGAGCTAATGGACTTCACATCTGCAGTGGGTTCAGAGTGTGTYGGTGCTGACAGTGCTGAGCAGGGGAGCAGGAACCTCGCTGTTCCACAGCAGAGTGGCCATTCCTGATCTCCTGTCTGCACCAGAGGGCACTGCTGGCAGTAATTCACCTGGAGGCAGGCCAGAGCTTTCCCTTCCTTATTCCAGCATAAATCACAAGTCAGAATGTCTTTATTGTCTATATATAAAACTTCCCTTTAGGCTAAAAGCCTAATGTAAAGCTTTTCCTCTTTTCTTTCTTTTCTGAGCTTGTAGGACTCCTGTCATTTACTAGCAGCCCAATAAATCATGATACCTGCCTTGCTGCTCCTTGCATGTGACTCCTCATTCATTACAGAAACAAGCAAACCGATTTGAGTGATAAATGACTCCTGGTGACCATTAGCAAAAATGCAGGGTTTCTATTCACTGCAGAAGGAAAAAAAGAGCTTTTTTTTCCTCTCTCTCAGAAAAGTTTTCAGGCGATTTTTTGACTGAGCTCACAAAACTTACATCCTTTTTGAAAGTAACTTTATTTCAAGCTTAACAAAGCTGCAATGTGTTTTGTATCTGTAAATGTGGCTTTGCTTGGGAGGACTGTTGGTACCAGCTTATCATAGCTCATCACAAGGCATTAGAAAACTCTTTTTACCTAGGATAAGGTCACTTTCTCAGCTGATAAAGGCTGTCTTGCAGACCTTCTGACTTSTATTTTGTAATTCCTGAGTGGAGAGGCTGCTCAGTACTTGCACTTTTTTTCTTTTCAATACATAATCATGTGTGAGTTAAACCCCAATTTTTCGGTGTTTTCAGCCATTTGATCAAGTCTGTAGTGCACATATAATCTTGTGTGATTGCAGAAAGCTAAATGATGCCAGAGGGTGAAGTCGATAATCAATGAATATAAAGCAAAGAGTTTCAAATACTTCAACTTGTATACTTGATGAGAGCTGGTGTGATTTTAGYGTGAAACAGTACTTGGAAGGGAGCTGCTTGACCCTTCTGACTTGTATTTCTCTATGACTTTAAACTTTTCCAGATGATTTCAGAAACTGTTGAAAAGGCTCCCTGGTGGTACAGCAGTGGGAGGGTGATTTGGAGATGAGTTTCACATACAGGAATATTCTCACACCTGTGCACATCCTTTGGTTGCCCAGCCCATCTGTGACCCTTCATGTTGCTTAGCTCCTAGCAGAAATGTGTTTTTAGGCTTAACCAGACCACACTTCTGGTAAGAATTGCCTGATGTTCAGCCTCAATGCTTCCTTCTTCTGACCCATTAACTGCCAACAGTCCCASGGTCATTTGGACCACCCAGAAAATCCCATAAATATCCCATCTGGGATGATTCAGCGAGGCTTCCTCCCAATGGCACAGTTTATGGATCTCTAAYGTGTCAGTACTTCTGAACATGAGGRATAGTTGTAATATTTTCTCAAAYTGCTGACTGSTGGTTTCTCTAGAGTGTCAGGTGTGGAAGCTCCTACAAAYCAGTAATTTAGGTATAGCCTGAAGAGAACCTTGCATGAAGAGAGAAYCTATCTATGTATTTCTTGTTTCGTGACAGAGTGGCTCTAGTCACAATCACAACAGATAGGTGTTAGTGACTACACTCACTCCCTGAACAACTCCAAACTTTGTGTGGTGATAGCACAATTATCACAATATAAATATTTTGAGGTCACCAGGCAAAATAATGTAAATATTTGAGCCAGACTTAAAATAATCATAATTCTAAAAGTACTTATTCCATGCASTTTCTAATGAATATGTCCATCTAGCACAAGTGATAGTATCAAGATCTGTCACTTTTCACCAGTAACTCACCAAAAATTCAAAAAGCTAAATAGCATTAATGGGCACAGGCCTGACTTTCCCAAGGTCACTTGGGGACCCGTGGCTRAGCTGGAAGCAACAGCCCCTTGCTCTTGCACAATGCCCTTCAGCAGATGTTTACAACCCTCCTGATGCATGTAGGAAAGTAAAWGGCTGAAAAGAAGGTGTTGAGGGATAATCTGAAGGTCAGTAGCTCACTGCCAAAGCCACGATGACAGAGCCAGAATGTCATGGCAGAGAGCTGGGCCTGCAATCCCAGAGGTGTGTGTGACCTGCAGCGCCGAGTCCTTGCTCTGCTTTCCCGGTGGATTAATGGAGAGTGCAGGGAAATTACGGTGCTGTCATTGCCCCAGTCCTGCTGAATGAAGGAGGTGAATAAAAGCAGCCTTTACACGCTCTTCTGAGGCAGCCTACAAAACATTCCCCCTGACTTGATGCAACAAATCTCCTGATCTCGCTTGGTTAATGGCTCTTCATCACTTTTCAATTCATAGTTTAATGCTTCAATGGAAGCCAATTTGAATTCATTTAACTCTTCAAATAAAACTTTTGTGAGATGCTGTATCAGATGTTTTATTACAGTCCATCTATTCTGGTACTGTTTTCCACTTTCATAGGGCTGTCAATTAGCCATCCAGTTCCAATGGAATGATTTGTGCTGTGAACTCAGCTGAGAGACAACATTTGTGCAAAAGAGTGGCTGCCTAACTATGACTCCTTAAAGTCAATCAATGCAGTAGCCAAACTCTGTACGTGACATTTGATTAGATAGACAATCTAAGCCATTTAAAAAAAAATTCTAACCCCCATTTTTATAGTTCTATTAGCAACCAAATAACTGCAGATTTTYTGCGTTGGTTTTGAAAATTTACCAAGGATTACAGATTTAG